>NC_048318.1:8969338-8975779 GCF_013100865.1 Trachemys scripta elegans
TACCCCCGGGACTTCCCCTTCCCCCCCCCTTGAAACCCCCCCCCCCCCCCCGCCCAGAGACCCATTGGCCTCTGTGGGGTCTATGCTGGGACAAGGGCCCAATGCAGGATCGGGGCCTAGGAGACTGGCCCCGATCGAGCAAAGCACTTGAGCGTGTGTTTGACTTTACGCGTATGCTTAACGCTCCTTGACGCGGGTAACCACGCTTAAGCGCTTCGTTCAGTTTCAGCCACAGTTAGAAAACAGCCTCAGGCCCTTTACTCAATCAAAGTCTTTTTGTTTTTATATATATATATATATAAACTCTCCTGTAATCTCAGTTCCTTTTGGCTGTTTTTCCCCCTGCATCTGTAAAAAACAAAAATAAATTTAAAAATCAAAAAAGTCGTTAACCTTCCTTCCACTGTGAAGGAAGCTCAAACCCCAACAGCCTTGCCAGGAAGTGAAGCCGACTGGTTTAGCATCACTGGGCTGAGATTCACCCCCGTGCAGGCCAGGAAGGAATTGCTCCCTAACGGAGCTAAGGGAAGGGCTGGAAAGAAAACAAACAGCCTCCACAGGGAAAGGGGAATTCAGCTTTAATATCCTTGCCATGTTAATAACTTAGGGCTGAGTCACAGCTCTGATATCAGGGGCAGGGAAAGGCTGAGCCGGGGAGCCCTGCAGAAGTGGCAAAGGGGGACCATGTCTGTATAGGGCACTGGGGACAGCACATAGAGCATTGGCACTTGCTGCACCAGTAGCAAAGGGAGAACGTACGCTTCCCCACAGCGCTGCACTCCCACCACTAGCCGATGTCCTCAGTGCATGCTTGGGAAGGTGCAACAGCCGCCCCACTTGCATTCAGTCCATGCCATCAGCTGCGTTGTGCACAAGTGCACTAGGATGTTAGGCCCTGCGTGTGGCTCTCCCCCCGGCCCACACAGCATATACATTCAGGGCAGCTAGAATTTGCCCCATAGGGTATTATCAGCAACACAGGGAAAGATGCTGAACAAGATATCCCATACAGAGCCCGACTCTCCTGTCACTTAGAGTGGTTTGCACTGCTCTAGCTCGTCTTTCTTCACGGAAGTGACTCCTCGTTGGCCCTGGGCTCACAGGGTGGAGAATCAGGTGGCCTGATTTGTATCCACTCGATGTCCCTTTCAGAAAAGCAGCACAGAGCTCAACCTCAGAGCAGATGGGTTTTTGTAAAAGGAAATGGGGAGGTGAGAGATTCTGCAGCTCACGTGGGTCCTACATTCTCTGCACGGCCATGGATGTAAATGGGAGTTGCTCTGTTGAAGTCGGCGGGCCACTTTCTCCGTTACCCTCCATCCTGGGTTGCAGTGGGGCAGACAGCTAAGTGAGTTTAACGCTCTACCATGCCAATCCGCACTGGTGTGAAATGATTACACAAGGAGGAGGGCCGGGGAGAATCGGGCACAATGTGGCTACACCTACAGCAGCCGAGGATCTGGCCCCAAAGCTACTCCCCTTCCTCTACAGCTTGAAACAGCACAGCACAGTCATGCCGGGACGTTTCTAACCCACGCGTACAGCATCTCTGATTGGATGAGTAAACCCAGGGGCTCCATTGAAAACCAGAGGGGTGGAGCTGAAGCATGTTCTGTTCAGTGACATTAATTGCACTGTAACTGCTTTCCGTCTCGGATGTAACTGTGGTGTAATATTGTCTAGATCATGGGCTCATGCAGCAATCCCAGCACAGCTACATTTGCCACCTACATAATGATGCGCTGGGACGATATGTAATCAAACAGGGGAGCCACAGGGTGAGTACAGCGCTCTTCGACGGCTTCCAGACCGCACGGAGACTGCGTTGACTTCATTCATGACGACGACAAAGATACTTTGCGCATCTCGAGCACTTCTCATCGGAGGATCTCAAAGACGTTTTTAAAGACGTATGGATTAGGCCTCACAACAGCCCTGGCTGTCAGGTAAGTAGCATTATTTCCATTTGTTTTCCACGTGGGGAATCTGAGGCACCAAGGTGCAGATTTTCAGAAGTGCTCTGATCCCATTTAGGCACCAAAATAAAACGGCCAGATTTCCCCTAGTGCTCAGCATAATGGGAGCTGAGCTGTTTGGAGAATCTGGCCCCAATTTTGGGGGTTGAGCACTTGAAAACCTGGCCCTAGAGCATTTTAGAAAACCTTGTCCAGCGAGAACAAGTGACTTGTCCAAGTCATCCAGGGAGTCGGCGGCTGAACGGGGAGCAGGCCTCAGAGCCAGTTCCCCATTCTAATCTCTAGACCGCACTTCCTTTCCTGATCCCTTAACACAAACTACTGCTGTTCCTGAATCACGAGACCTCTAGCACCAAGAGTCCTCCCCCCTTTGACTGCTCCCTGCATGGCCCATCCCCACAGGGATGCACAGCGCCCACGGGTGAAGAGACCAGCCCTGCTGTGACTGTCAGGCTTCCAGCTGAGACATGCTTCTAACAGATGAGCCCAGAGAGAGAGACCCCTACTGTCTTTTGGAGCTGCTGCCTATGAATCACCAGGGCTCCGGGCCACAGTGATGTGCAGGATACACGCAGGGTGAGTCTTGCTCCCCAACTCATATGGGCTCTGTAATTCCAGCCGCTAGAGCAGGAGAGACCAAGAAACACCTGGAAAACAAAACATTCCTGCACCACGGCCCACAGCTCCTGAAGGTTCCATCTCCAGCTGGCAGAACCTCCGAACAGTAACTAGGACCGTGGGTTCAGTCCTCAATTGGCAGAACCCCCAGACCGTGACCAAGAAGTCTGGGTTCAATCCCCACTAGGTAGCAGAGCAGAGGAAAGTGAGACCCTTTCCTATATAGATTAGTTCTGACTGATAATTTGAGGCTAGATTACCTAGCTAGCTCTTCACTGTCATCTGAACAAGGAAAAGGCCAACTGAAGAAGTGACCACTCACTGAGGTTGCGAGTGCACCCACCTCTGACAGGAAATGAAAGCCAGGGGCTGAGCAGAGCTGATCTCTGAGGGTGTGAACTGTACAGTCACTGTGGACAAAGCTGGGAGCAGTGGGGTCCAGCTGAGAAGTCTTATGATAATTAAACCTACAAACATACCTTGATTGTGAGCACGAGTGCATGTTCCTAAGACGTCACTATAACCTACAAGTGTTGGTGGGATAACATGCGAAAGAGAGACAGAGACTGAATTAGTCCAAACAAAAAAGCCGACCGATTCAAGGACTGTGCTAAGATCATGCCTGGTAAACAAGAACAGAATAAGCCTGAAAATCAATGAACCAAAATTGGTGTCTCAGAAATTAGGCCTAATTGGTAGACAAAACAACAAGAGGAGGAGTCTCTTCTTCCCATCACTCCCTTTTGGGTTTCTTAAAAATAAGATTTTGGGAGGAAAAATATGGATCAACAGACAACAGCTTCTGCTGCACTGGCTGACTAGAGGAAGTGGAAGGAACAAGCTTCAGCGTCACAACTGCCACCCCCACTGCCTCCTGGGACCCTAAACCTTCATCCTAATCCAGAGAGAGGTCCTGACCAGACCAGAGGGAGGAAGCCAGATGACATCGCCACCTCTACTGCCTCCAGCTAATCCCAACCACCACAGGGGGTGTGAGACTGTCACTTCCTCACACACAGGGCCGGCTCCAGGCACCAGCTTCTCAAGCCGGTGCTTGGGGCGGCTGCTCCGGAGAGGGGCGGCACGTCCAGGTATTCGGCGGCAATTCGGCGGACGGTCCCTCAGTCCGCGTGGGAGTGAAGGACCTCCCGCTGAATTGCCGCCGCAGATCGCGATCACGACTTTTTTTGTTTTTTGCTTGGGGCGGCCAAAACCCTGGAGCCGGCCCTGCCCACACACACCTGCCCAGTGTGTCCTTTTCCTTCTATGTCTTCTCTTTCCTACCTCTCCCCTTTTGCCTAACAAGTCTGGCTTAGCTGGCCAAGAATGTGTATTTCTCAACGCTGCTGTAAGCTGCTAAATGCAGTGCCCCAAACAGCCTATGCTAGTACAAATGGGCCAGGTCTCAGCACGGCAGACAAGACCATGTGCTGGGCCTGTGTTTTTCAACAGTGAGGTTACAAGTCAAAGGCAACCTCAGAGGCAGAACCTGCATTTTCTTTCTCTGCTGTTTGTTTCTCTCCCGCTTTTGCCTGCATTTGTCTGGCTTTGCCTGCTAGGAAACGGGATCAGACTTGAACAGCGGCAGTAATAGCTCCAGCCCATTTCAAGTCACAATGTCGCTGTCCCCCAGACAGTTACCACCATCTTTGATACCAGCTAAGAAACAAGGGGATTCTCCCTTCTAAAAAGCTCGCTCCGGCTAAAGGGAAATTGTTAAAAGGAAAGGCTTCTTTACTGATTTACATTTCAAATGCTTTAGCTACTTTCCCTTCTTTTTAGTAGCTTTAATGAAAGGTTAAAAGGATTGTTAGTGGTGTGTTTGCCATGGGACAGAGCAGGCTCAGGTCTCTCTACCAACCTCTGAACCTGGTTTAAAACTGTTTCATGCTGGAGTGTGACAGGGTCAGGTAGGTACTGTAACACCTTTGACTCTCTGGGCCCATTTATTCCATCTAACAACAAGAGGCAGGGGAGGGACTGAATTAACCCTCTCCACTCCCTCAGGCAATTCTCCCCGGTCCCCCAGAGCTGTGTAAGGGTAGGCCAGGCATGGCAGTGTGAGAGGCAAGCAGGCCCAGACACAGAATTCTGACTCTTTGCAAGTCACCATGCTTGGAGAGAGACAAAGCAGGCGTATCAGGCCGAAGGAGCAAGCGTGAGTGGGGCCTCTAGGGAATGTCTACACTGCAATGGAAGATCCGCAGCTGGCCCAGGTTGGCTGACTTGGGCTTGGCCTGCAGAGTCTCGGAGCCCAAGCCCCAGCCCAAACCCGAATGTCTGCATGGCTATTTTTAACCCGGCAGCCCCAGCCCCGCAAACCAGAGTCAAATGGACTCGCCCCAGTCCCACTCACGGGTAGACCTTTCACCTGCATCTTGAGCAGATAAATCCTGGGGAGCGAAAGGCCATGAGCCAACTTCTCTTCCTTTCATTCACGCCCACTTTCCTGGAGGCTGGCTCCTTGATCTCTCCTGGGCTGATTCTCCACTTCCCGCCACATCAAACTCAGGGAAAACAGGCGGAGATTCACTCTGCAATCATCTCTCTCCTTTGCTGACCAAAGCAGCCCAGCTGAGCTGTAAACACGGTTGCTTCCCTCCCGGGCCTTCATGCCGCATGGGCTGGAGGAACGGACAGCACCCGATGCAGATCCTCTTGACAGCTGTCTCTCCCAGATCCAATGCCACTTCCGCGGGGCCAGGCGGCTTCATCAAAGAGAGTTCAGCTCGGAGGAAGCAAAGGCACAGCTCCCACTGCTGTGTCACTCTCAGGCCAATAGACAGACTGCAGGGAAACAGCCTAAGGACCTCATGTGCTCTCCAGCTGATGCCGATGCCCCAGCTGCAGGGAGGAGAGATGCAGAGCATTGCTCAAAGAGCCTGTCTAGTGGGGCTGGTGTCCCAGGCGTTCCCGTGGGGAAGTGAGAGCTGGTGTATCTAACCCAGCCTACCCCATCTCTTGCATTCCCAATGACATCAGGGAGGAAGCCATCAAAGGGTTTAAAGGAACAAGACACGTGGGTTGGAGCAGGTGAATGGAGTGAAGAGAAAGGGGTGGGGAGGGAAAGGTAAAAGAGACAGGGGCGAGAGATGGAGAAGGATGGAGAGCGAGAAGGAGAAGCCCAGGGGAAGTGTGAAGCGGCAGAAGATATGGGGAAAACTGAGGAAGAGATGGAGGGAGAGGGAGAGAGAAACAAGGAGAAGGTAGGGGAAGCGAGGTGAGGGAATGGAGAGAACCTGGCAAGCAAGCAATCAAGGAGAGAGTGCATGCGTCTCCATCCAGACCCCTCCGAGTGTGAAAGAGCTGGGAGGAGCCCATGCACAAGGCCAGGGCTCCATGACTGGAGATGGGCTGGCTGTAGAAGGGGTTATTTATGGCCTGTGCTTGGCCTCCAGTTCACCCTCCGCTTGGCATCTCCAGCTCCATCCTGCAGACAAGGAGCACAAGGGTGTCGTTGAATGACAAGTAGGCAGCCAAACTGATCGTTATTCAAGGGGCTCCCCAGCCTCTCAGGGCACCTCCCTCAGGGCAGGAAATGGGGCAGACGACGAGTCCAGGGGGACGGATGCCAGACAGATAGAATCACCCTGGTTTGGGGAATGTAGGGTTACCATTCGTCCGGATTTACCCGGGCATGTCCTCCTTTTGTGTGCTAAAAATAGCGTCCGGGGGGAATTTGTAAAGCACTCACAATGTCCGGGATTTCCCCCTCCCCGGGCAGAGCGAGCGGCTGGGAGGGCTGCAGGAAAGTCCCGGGCTGGACTCCGGAGCAGCTTCCTCCTCCCACCCCCCCCTCCCTGCATTCTGAGCCGGCCGGCAGCTCCTCCTCCTGCAGCCCGCTCCG
>NC_048318.1:8976024-9041010 GCF_013100865.1 Trachemys scripta elegans
GTTCTGGGGGGGGCGGGAAGTGGGGGGGGCAGGGGCGGGGCTAGGGCGGGGCTCCTCCCGTCCTCTTTTTTGCTTGTTGAAATATGGTAACCCTAGGGAATGGGATAAACAGCAGGCTCTGGATCAATGCAGCCACATTTTTGCCTCACTCTTCCTTCATCTTTCCTTCCTTTGGCGGCCGTTAGGCCTTTCCAGGGACTATAAAGCACATACAAAGGAAGTGAAGGCTAGTGGTTAGTGCAGGGGAAGGGGCTGGGAGCCAGGACTTCTGGGCCCTACTCCTGGCTCTGCGACCTTGGGCAAGTAACTTCCCAACCTGCAGGTCACTCTCCCCCTCTGTTAAATGGGGCTAATGATAAACCCCCTGGAAGGGGGTAGCTGTTCCCCATTGGCTCCCTCCTGACAGTTAGCCAAGTGGGCAGCCCAGCCTGCACCCACTCTGCTATGCAGCGGGTGACACCGTCTCTCCGCCTCACTCCGAGACCTTTGCACCGAGCGTCCCTGCAGATTCCAGGGCATGTTTGGGAACCAGAGGTGCCCTCTGCCCATGGGGGAGCTGAGAGAAGGGTTTCCTCCCAGCACAAGAGGAAGAGACAGGGCAGGCAAGCAGGGACAAGCTGTTTGGGGCTGCTGATACCAATGCCCCGCAAACGAGGTATCCCATTTGGCCTGTGCCAGAGATGGCCATGCGAGGCCTGGGCCAGGCACTGCCCACGACAAAGCAATTTCTGGGGTCCCAGCCGGGAGCTTCAGAGAGCAAGACACTGAGGTGCAGCAAGGCCGCCCTGTGGCAGAGGAACTAGGGGAGGGAGCTGGCAGAGTGGGGGATGGGTCTGGCTGGGAACAGTCCCCCCACCCCCTTTCCTGGCCAGCACCCAAGGTTATTCAGGGGACAGGGATGGTTCAAGACACATTCCCCAGGGAGGGGCTGGGAATCGATGCAGAGAGACGTTCATTTCAACCCAAACACCATTGCTGGATTTGTGTCATTGTGGTAAGAAACTCCCCAAAAGCCGTGTTTTAATTCAAGGGGACCCAGATTTTACTGGGGGATGTTGGGGTCAGCTACCAAACCAACAACCCAGTTCTTTGCTCTGCTCGAGATGGGAAAGAAATCATGCTGCCGCACAGAAGGGCTCTCTGGAGACTGGCCAAGAGACTTCGGGAAGCTCAAAGCAGCCTTTGTTAAGGTGTTCAGGGACAGCCGCTGATGAGGGCCCAGGGGCACATATTCCTGCCTCTCCCCATCCACACTGGGTGCTATGATGGCCCTCTCCCCATCTGGGCCATGCCTGCAGATTGCACTCAGGTCAGCACATGAAAACAGCCCAACGTGGCTGCTGGGTGGGTTGAGTTTGCTGGGTCTCAGTCTCATGGTACGAAGTTTCACAAATCCCCAGTGCAATGGGCACTAACTCTGTGGCCGCTGCGGTAGAGATGCCAAGCTGTGCCTGGGCCATAGAGGCTGATCTCCCTTGTTACTGCTGGAATTGATCACCTAGGACAGGGCTGAGGCCCGTCGGCGGGACAGCTCGCTGTGCGCCCCTTCCCCACACTGAATCTAGGCTGTAGGCAAACAGGACATCGGTCTCTAAGGGCCTTTCACCAGCATCCTGCACCCTCCCTCGCCATTTCTTTCTTTTAAAGAAAAGGGCTCTTGAAAGACCCTCACTTGCCCACTGTCCCTTCTCTGCTTAACCCCAGCCCTGTCCTCTGTGATGCAATACCAAGACATGACAACCAGCTCCCCACTGCAATGTTCCATTACAATATCTTCCCCCTTTTAAATGATTGTCTGACGATCGAGAAATCCACCTGTAACAGGATTACTCTGAGCACACAGCATGCCCAAGCTGTCTGCACTACACGAGCCTCAGCCTATTAGCCACGATAGAGAGAAGATAGACTTACACCAAAAAGAGGAAAAGAAAAATCACATACAAACATCTCCCTCTTTGGGGAAGGGGGGTGAATGGAGAGGAAACCTCAAGTGACAGTCTATTCTTGATCGTAGCTGATGCTCAGGTGCCACAACAAGTGGGGCAATACAAGAACTAGAATCAAATTGAATCAGCTAACAGAGCTCCCAAGAGAAAAAACAAAATCTGCTCATGGAAGACAGAAAAAACAGTTGTTTTTTTAATCTTCTCTAAATGGAGAGTGTTTAGATGATATTCATCTTCCCCCCCCCCCCACAAATGAAATAATGCTCAGCCCTGATCAGCTTCAAAGTTTTTTGCAAACACTGAATCCTACCCCTATGCTTATTCCCATTTCACAGATGGGGAAACTGAGGCACAGAGTGAGGTATTCCCAGCAAATCTGTGGCAGAATGGGAAATAGAACTCCCAGCAGCGGTTACATGCACCAGCCACTGAATCACATTTTCTTCTCTCTAAAAATCCATGTTTTAAAGTGTCATTGGCCACAGATTTGTCTTCCAACCCCAAATCTATCTGCCATACAGCATCTCCAAAAGATGTCTCATCTCTCTAATTAGCGGAGTCATTTTTTTTTTAGACAAAATTTTAAAAAACCCTCTATTATAGTCGACATCAAAATGTGCAGATAGAAAGAGCGTAGACTGTGTGTATGTTTAGGGGGTCTAGATGGAAGATTAGACACAGCCAAATCTTCCAGGATTGCTATACTGCTAAGGGACTCAACAGATACCCAATGTTCCTTCAAGATCTTGGTTTTCTTAATGCCAAACTTTCACCCAGCACCTTGACCCAAAGTCACTCTGGCTGTGTAGTCTATGGACTTCCACCCATTTTCACCAGGGACTCGTGTAGCACTTTGCCGGCACCAAAGGTCAGTGGCCAGCAGGTGGCGCCAGGGGGAATCATATCTAGCTAATAGCAGCAATAATGATAAAAACAAATCCATAAATCATGCTCAGGGATTCTGTGGCGCTGGCCTTTATCCACCCCTCCCACTTCGGGATTGTCCCGTGGGCGCACTTCTCAAGCAGCCGGGCCACGCACCCACCATCACTCAGCCAGGATGCATTTCTGGGACACAAGGACCATGGGCAGGCTCGGATTCTTGGCAGAGAGGATCCAGGAGGAAGTGAACCGAAGCAGAAACCCCTCATGCCAGAGCAATGCAGCTGGTGGGGAAGGGGACTGAAGCAAGCGGTTCTGGATAGATTCAGCCAGGCTGGTTTCTGCAGAGTGACCGGGAAGGGGACGGGGCAGGCCTACTCTACGTCACTCAGCCTGTTCCTTGGATTGGTAGGACTAAGCAAGGGGTTTATTCCCTCTGCAGGTCTCAGCAGCAGGACAAGCACGTGTCTCGTGGGGAGATGAAAAGCCCTGGAGTCCGACAGAGATTCTGCTGCAGGGCAGAGAGAGAGACACGTGACCCCTGCAGATCTCCCTCACCTTAGTACCTGCACAGAGGCATCCCAGCGTGGGCAAGGACGGTGATACTGGAACAAAGAGCACGGAGCCAGACTGCTTCTGCCTGGGAGTGCGCATCTCACCTTTCCCTCTGGCTGGGAAACCAGGCAGGACCTGGCCACTGGCAGACATTCACTCTTCTGTATCAGTGGTTCTCAGCGAAGGGTACATGCATAGGCACTGAACTAGGGGTGTGGGAGGTGCTGCAGCACCACCAGGTTTTGTGCAGGGACTCGGCTGCCAGCCCCACGCCCGGGGACTCAGCCACCTTACCCCATCAGCGTTCCTCCCTTCCGGAGCCACAGCCCTGCTCCTGGCCCCAGCTCTAGGGGGCAGTGAGGGGCACAGACAGAGGTAAGGGGGGTGCAGCTCAGCACCCCCACTCTGAAAACTGCTCCAGCGCCACTGGGTACGTGTACCCCTGGGGTATGCAGAGGTCTTCCAGGGGGGAGATATTTGCCTAGTTTTACATAAAAAGCTACATAAAAAGCTCTAGCAAAGTCAGTACAAACTAAAATTTCATACAGAATGACCTTATACTGCTCTGTATACTATACACCGAAATGTTAGAACAATATTTATATTCCAATTGATTGATTTTGTAATTATAGGGTAAAGATGAGAAAGTCAACAATTTTTCAGTAATAGTGTGTTGTGACACTTCTGTATTTCTGTGTCTGCTTTTATAAGCAAGTTGTTTTTAAGTGAGGTGAAACTTGGGGGTACACCAGACAAATCAGACTCCTGAAAGGGGTACAGTCATCTGGAAAGGTTGAGAGCCACTGTTTTATATTGCAGGGGACGCACCTGAAGCCCCAAGGGCTGTTGGGAGCTGTCCGGTCCTGGCACTTCTGCTGGCACAGCTAGTCCGTGTCGGGCATGGGAGTGGTTTTGTCTGGCCTGCTGGGAAGCCCCCCTGTAGCGGGTGTGGCTTTGACTTCAGACCAGACGGGCTCGGTGACTCAGGAAGAAAGTCAAATGAAAAACAGAGAGAGGAGGGGGAAAATAGCCAGGCTCAGAGTCCCAGAGCACCCCTCCCCTGGTCTACACGTGCATAACTGAACACGAGCCTTTGCTTATCCATCGCCTACCAGATGCTGCAAGACAGGTGCATGGGGGAGGGTAGGAAGCGAAGGGCCTTGTGAAGGTAGGGCCAGGTCTCTCACTGCCCAAAGATTTTTCTTTCGTGTTCCAGTCTCTTGTTTTTCATGGCTGCCCCCTCACTCTGTGCCCTGCTCCGCCCCCCTTGGGCTGGGACCTGATGCTCTTAATATAAAGAGAAATAAAGGTTGGCAAATTCACCCTGCAAATGCCTCCAAGCAACATATTGTTTGGGCGATGTTCACCAAGAAAAGGACCTGGCTCTGGGGGTGATATGAGTTGGGTGGGTCTCGGCCCAGGTGGACAGAGCCCAGACATTCACTAGGATAGGTGAGGTCAAGGACTGAGTGGGCTGTCATTCCGGAACACTCCTTGCACTCAGAGCTGAGGCACGCCAGGCTTTGGCTGCATCTCCAGCTCAGGGGCTGCAGGAGACACCTACTAATCAGTTCTATGGTTCTCCTCCAGCCCACAAAAGGAAACATACAACCACCCACCCTTCCTGGTATTTTTTGGCTTGGGGGAAGGAGGAAGAACATTGCAATAGCTGCAGTTTCTCCTTGCCAGGCTGAAATTCTGTGGGTCAGACATGTAGAAAAGGGGATGGATTGGTATTGATCCTTTGGGATATCCCCACCTAGCCAATTCCCCATCCAGTGCTCCAGAAGCTGCATAAAGCCCCCAGTCCCTGCCCATATGGGGGGGGGAAATCTCTCTAAAACCCGAACCTGGTGACAGCTCTAACCCAGTGAGCAATCAGCACTCTCTGCATGTCTCTAATCCTCTTCAGACCCTTCTCGGGAGAGCTTGGGGGAGGGACCCCTTACAAGGCAGGTGGAGGAGAAATTTAGGAAAAAGAAGCAGTTGATCCGCCCCTCCTCCCGGCGCAGCCATGCCAGAGTGTATTAATTATACCTTTTCCATTACCGGATTCTGGCCAGCCCAAGCCACCCGCTCCCCTCCTGGCCCTGGGAGCAGCAGGACCACGGACAGTTCACAGTGCATCAACTAGGGCCCTGCCTCTACAGCACATAACCCCCATAAGAGATCTGCACAGAGCAACTTCCACAGGTTAGGCCAGATCCTGCCCACTCAGCCACGCAAACTGCTGAGCCAGGAGCCGGCTTCCTTCTCCCTCGCCACCTGGAGCTGCTGCCTGCCCCTCTCCCAAGGGGGCCCCTGGATCTATCCATTCCAGGCTCTCTGCCATAGCAGCGGTTCTGTTCTCTGCCACAGCATACAGGACACAGACCGGCCCCGAGCCCAGCCTCCCTGTAAGCACAGCCCACCCGAAGGGCCGAACCCACTGCAGGTTCTGGCTATCACTCAGCCAATACAGCAGCTTTCAGTCCTGCCAAGCGCTGAGCACTGCCGCGGGCCCCCATTCCCACCGAGTTCACCAGGAACCGAGGGCACTCAGCATCTTGTTGGATTGGTCCCAATCCCATGCAATGATTCCAAAGCGTGCCCAGCCCAAAGTGCTGGGAAGGCAGCATGCACTAGCAGACCGGATCATAGGAATGAGCCATGGGAGACACCTGGTGGTCCTTCCAGCAGCCCAGGGCTGTTCTCGACAGCCACTAGTGCCGTCTCGTCTGGTCTGTAACAGCCTGGGAAATGGGCTGCCAGCCTGCAGTGGTGTGGCCCAGAGGGTGGGAGGGGAAGAGACTGAGGTGCTGTACAGGAGAGCGCGGGGCTTTCCATCTGGGGCAGCAACGCATCGGGAAACTCCCCACCACTGCTGAACGCCTCCGAGGGTCTGTACAGTGGGGGAAAGCCTGACGGGGCCCCACAGTCCAAAGGGCAGCTCCTCCAAAGCACCATCCCCTCCCCCTGGGGTTATTTATCCTCCCTCAGCCCCCAGGCAAAGCCCCCTCCCCATCCCCGCCCCAGGGCAGCTGTGACAGGGCATCACTCACTGCTAGTCTGATGCCTCCTCCTGGCCGCTCTGGGGATTAGCTCATGTGGTCAACTCCCCTTCCCATGGTTGGATGCCATCATGTCGTCTCTCCCTGGTCTGTGCCCCCTCTCACTCCAGGGACAGCAGCATCGTTTTCATGCCCCAGCCCTCTGGCCAGGTCACTCAGCATCTTTCCCCCACCCCAGGGTACATTGAAATCTTTCCTTCAGCAGCCCTAGGCAGTCTTCTCACTCATTGCCCCATGGTGCCAATCCCTCAGTGGCTGGTAGGGGAATCTGGGCCCGCGCTCTACTCTGGTTCCAGTCCAGGAAACCTCAACCCAGCAGTTCTGGCCTTTCCTCTCCCAGCCCTCACTGCTCCTTCCCTGGACTGCTTCCCACTACTCTGTCCCCACAGTATACCAGCTCCAACCCTCCTCCCAAGGAGCAACTGCCCTTTCCCAGAAGTCCTGTCTGTTGCCAGCTTCCTGGCTTTTTAGGCCCCACCTATTCCTGCACAGCTGACCCTGCTTGCAATCAACTCCCTGCTCCCTGGATCTTCCTCCAGGTGCAGCCTGTGGAGTTAATCAGCCTACCTGGCCACCTTAACCCCTTCTGTATTTTGATTTCGGTAGCACACAGAAGCCCCAGCCAAGTTCAAAGCCTTGTTATGTTCAGCGCTGTAGCTACAGAGTGAGGGACAGGCCCTGCCCCAAAGCGCTAACCATCTAAATAGACAAGACAGCCGAAACATGGGAGGAAGAGAGTATCACCCCATTGCAGCTGAGCACCTCAGGCACAGAAAGCCAAAGTGACTGGCTGGAGGTCACCCACCACCCCTTTAGTAATGCTACTCAGCACAGACTGAATTAGGACCATGTCAAAGGGCAAGGCCCCCACCCCAAAGAGCTCCTGATCTATCCAAGCCAAGAATAGGTCTGTTTTTTTTTTTTAAACTTGGGCTCACAATGGGGCCCTGAGCCTTGGTTGGTGTCCTTAGGTGCTAGCCCAATCCAAATAAGCAGCCAACCCCATCCTTCAATGTGCATTTGAAGTCACTAGCATTTTGTCAGCATTTCCTCTGCTCTGACTCCGCTCGCTCCCTTGTCTCGGAAAGCCAGACTTGGAAAGGAAAGGAAAGCCGGCTGCAGAGAAACTCCTATAGCCCTGATTCTAGCTTTAATATTCTGGAGCGCTAGGCCCAGGACAAGTCCCGTGCTGACATCCCTGCTCGGGAAAGGGGGGGGTGTACCCCAGAACTGCAACAGTGTGACCAAAGCAATAAGTCCAGCCCAGTGCTTGGAGAAAGTTCAAAAGTGTCCTGTCTATTGCTCCGTTTGTCTCCAGCCTGCACATCGCTCTAATCCCTGGTCTCGCAACTCGGGAGATCACGAACAGGTGACACACAGCTCTTCCCACCTTGCTACGCTGGCTAGATCCCAGCTAGCCGGGGTGCGAAATCCTTGGGCAGAAACCCATGCTCTAGCCGGTCCTTCCCCTTCAGATCTCAGCAGGCTCCCCTCTCACCCTTCTAGAAAGGAAGCCTGGGGTGGGCTGTGATAGACAATGGCAGAGCCACCAGATTTCAGCCCCACTTGGCTTTATGGGTACCTTTAACACCACCACAAGCAATACGACAGCCACTTGCCCAGCCAATTAATTCATTACCAGGCCGGCTTGGACACCGCACTCACTGGGCAACAGCAGACTGGATACAGGTCTTTAATCGAGAACGATACCAATCTGTTTCTATTAGCTCTCCTAGGAAGACCGTCCTCCCCTGACTTCTCTCCCCTCCCACCTCTCCATCTTTGTTCCCCTTCCATCTCCCTCGCTCTCCTTTGCCGAGGAAGGTCACAGAGGAGCCATCAGGCTTGACAAGGGGCTACAGACTGGATCCCACAGGACCCTCCCTCCCTGGTTTCATGCAACACAGTGGATCAGACCACTGGGCTTTTTGCCATGGTATCCAGCCTCCCAGCCTGGCCAGTTCCAGATGCTCTGAGGAAAGGCAACTGGGGCCAGTTCTGCAGCTCTGTCCATCCCGGGCTGGCTGCGGGGAGTGGAGACACCCGCCTGGGGGCTGTGGCAGTCAGCATATGCCCTGAAGCAGGAGATTTGCTTACCCCGATCTTGGGGTGCATCAACACAAACATTATGGCCCATAACCCCACCTGATTCTTCCCGCACATCCCGGTGGGCCGCCTCCTCTCCCTCCCTATCCCAGGCGTTGTGTTACTCATGCTTCACAATGACATTTCCTTCCCTGAATCCCCTTTATTTATAGCCTCCATGACCTTTTCCCGAGCTCACGTACTCCCTCTTCCTCCCCTACACCCACAGCTCCAGACCCCCCACACACAACAACCCAGCAAACCCCCAAGCCCAACCACCACACTCACTGGTGTCTCTCCCCCCGCCACACACACTGCTGAGGAGCTCTCCCTTGGGTAGAAGTGCTCCTTACATCTAGTAGAAGGAGCTTACAATTAACGGGTCTGCCTCCCTGCTCTTTCAAATTCCAGATGGTCTGTAATTCTTGCCGGGGAGTGTCAGAAAGGCCTTTTCATCGGAGCGCCTATAAAGTCAGAACTCTGGGAATCAGCTGCCTTTTGCTGCGTGGGAGGAACTTGCCAGGCAGTTGTGGGGAGGGCAGGGGAAATGGGACTTTAAACACATTGGCTGGTTTCTTTCACTTTAGTTTAGTGCTTCAATGAAAGGCCTTCCCTCCCCACCCCCTGACCCTGCATGCTGCCAAGAGTTCAGTGCCACTGGAATTCTGGGATTTTGCTGTTATTTTGATAGTGGTTTTACTTAGCAATATGTTCGGTTGCGTCTGCAAAATGTACACTTCTTTGAGGTGTTTAGGGTGGGGGGAGGGGTAGAAAGATGGCATTGGTTGGGGGAGGAAGAATGTGATCAAGGCGCAGAACCAGGCAGCAGGATTCTATTTGCAGCCCTGCTGCTGAATCACTGGGTGACTTTGGGCAAATAACATCCCAGCTCGCTGCCTCGGTTTCCCTATCTCTAGCAAATGCCAGTTCCCTACCTGAAGGGGATGGGAGGTAGAGAGACGTAGGTCATGGATGTTTCTGAAGTGCTTTGAGACCTGCTCATTGCACATGCTACGGTGGGGAAAAGCATTCCCAAAAAAATACTCTTAATTCTTGCATTTCCCAGGGCCTCTCCTGGTGTAATCAGCCCCCTTTATTCCAAGAAAGAATCTGGCCCTGTGAGCCTCCTCCCCATTTCCATCTTCTTTCTTAATCCCTTTGCATGGTCCATCACAATCCTACCACGCACCCCCTCTCCATTCTTCTTCCCCTCAGCCCCCACCCAAGAGCCTGCATTGTGGCTAGCCAGCCTGCATGGCAGGGAATCAGAGTTGGGGGGGGGGGGCTGAGATCTGTCCTGCCCCCGACACCCCATTCTCACCTTAATAACTATTCAATTGGCTGAAGACTCCATTAAGCAGCCCTTGATGCCCATGTCTCATGGAGGCCTCGGCGCACGCTGTCTCTGCTGTTTTAATTACTCCTCTCATGCTCCTGCAGTGGGTCCTTCAACCAAATTACAATTGATTCCTCACTCCTACCCGATCGATGGCATCGACCAGCGCATCAGAAAGACAAATCTGAGCCCACACCTCTTTAAGGAGCCAGCGGCCTCTTCACACGGAGGCCACGGCTCCTTCAGGACACACGGTGCAGCAGCTGCCCACCCAAGCAGCTGCCCCAGCCAGCCCTGTTTCTCTCACACAGCTGTGCTTGTGGAGCCGGAGTCCAGATCTGTTCAGGGCAGCGGCGTGCGAGCAGCTAATGGGCGAAGTAACAGCCAGGAGCTGAGCCCGCACCACTGAAGTTAAGAGGTGACGTTGCGTGGACATTGACAGGAGTTGGGTCAAGACCCTAATCACTAGCCACAGAGGGCCCATTCTGCACTGGCTAAGGGGTGCCAAGGAGCAGCATGTGAACCAGGGCAGTGGGAGATTACCTGTCATGCTGCTCTCACCACAACCTCCTCCCATCTGGCAGCATGCTGTGTTTGTGGCCCACCATTGTCACAAGCTGGATTTCCTGCACAAACGCTCTTCTTTAAGGACAACAGTCTCCTCCCAGGCCTGCATGATGGAGCGCGACTGTGTGGTATTGACATTCCGGGTGAGCGGGGATCCAGAACTGGGGCTGCCCACCCCAACCCAGCCTGCCTACTTCTAGCCAGCGGGATAAGGCACATGACAATTTCTCCAGAGGACAAGCGGTTATAGGTAAAAGGCACCAAGCACACTCCATCAATGGTCAAGAACACAAATCTTGAGGCTGCGTTTGTTCGATATGGTCACTTTTGGTCAGGAGAACTCGGCCTGTTAGGTGCTGAGTGTGTTGAAAATGGGGCTTTTCTGTAGCTAGGCTTTTCTGAGAATCCAGACCCATCTGTGGGTGCTGAGCCCTTGAGAATCTGGCCCTCTCTGGAGAGATTTTTTTTAAAGCATGTTGAATTTATACTTTGCCTCCCTCCAGCCCATTTCATCGGAGCTGCTCAGAGCACTTGGTAGACATCAAAGCCTTGCTGTAATGTCATTTAACTAACTCACAAGGAAGGCAAGTTTTATTAGCCCCATTTTACAGATGGGAAAAGTGACTCAGCCAAAGTCATACAGGCAGAACAAGAACAGAACCCAGGGGTCCTGCCTCCCAGTTGTGTCCACTAACCACTAAGCAACACAGCCTCCTCAGTGCTTTATCTGCAAAGACACACCTTGACTCCCTTCCCTCAGCCTCCAGCTCTTCCTCCTTACCCCCTTGTCTTTCCCTCTGTTGTTTCTCCACCCATAACAGATTGCACAGCAGCGTTCCAGCAGCCCTTACATTGCCTTAGATGACAGCTCTGCCATCAGCGCTTGCAGGAGGAATGTGACACCTAAAATCAGTGTCAGGGATGCATTAAATGCAGCTCCCTGATCTGAGCCCTCTGGTGCACTGCAATCACCCAGCTAAACTGTGCTACCCCTCCATGCAGCAGCAAGCACACACACCCCTAGGGCACTGTAGAAACAATCAAATAGACCTTCCCCAGACCCTGCCCCTCAAACAAAGGAGGGCCACATAGCCTTCTCCCCCGGGGCAGCTCCCCTAGCTACTCATCAGGACCCCCAATGCAATCCCCAACAAATAAACACCTCCCTTTCCCATTTCACCCCCCACTTGAGCACACCCAGTCCCCTCCAGTGCACTGAAAGGGCTGAGCACTAGGGAGTGCTGGGTCTCAGGCCCCAGCAGCTGGAGATGTGAAGCTCAGAGCAGGGAGGAGGGCCTGCGGGGGTGTGATGGGAGGAGGTGGGGGTGTTGTGCCTCAGGCTGATATCAAAACCCTTTGGGACTCTGGCTCCAGATCTGAACTTCTGGCTCCAGCCCTTACCCAGCCAGGAAAGGGGACCCTCTCTCCTCTTGTGCCATCTCCTGGCAACAGGGTGCCCCTCTCCCATGCCACCTCCCAGCAAGAGACCTTCCCCTCCCCTTACCCAGTGCCATCTCCCCAGATACAACACCTGCTCTGTCCAATGCAACCTCCTCAAAACACTGCCCCTGCCTTCCCCACTGCAGCCTGGGCAAAACAAGTCTCACCCCCTTCTGTGCTGTAAGCAGAAACGCCCCCCCCCCACGACCCTCACAGCATCCTCCCAATGAAATCCTAGCCTTCCCCTAGACACAGCCTGCCCTACTGCAACCCTCTGCCCCGCCCCAGCAGCCGGAGGCACTCAGGACCTGGTCTAGCTGCTACACTCTCCTGGCACAGACCGAGGTGGAATCCTGAACAGGTAGCAAAGGGACCATTGTGATGGCAGGTGTGGGAGGGCAAACAGACAGGCTCTCCCAAAAGTCACACAGCAGGAACAGAACCAGGTCTCCTGAGTCCCAGCCCAGTGCCTAGTCATGGGCACATGCTGCTATTGGCTGTGAATGGGGGTTGAGGAAGTAGATTGGCCACTCCTCATTCAACGGCCCCCCAAGGGGAGGGTGATCCTCGCCAGAAGAGTCTGACAGCTGCTGCCATTACGGGGAGGCAGAAAGCAGCCCAGCTCAGGTGCCGCAGAGGCATGACATGAATCCAGCTCTCTCTGTTAGCCGGCTGGTCTGTCCTCTGGCCACGTATTGTCCCATGACAGCGCCTGCCGGCTGTCACTGGCCAAGATGAATGGGCGATTCCTAGGTCACTGGCCCATTATTTACTGTACAAGCAAACAACCTAATTGGCTTTTATTTATAGGGCAAATGTCGAGTAAATCTATGAGGTGAGGAAACGCACTGTAAAACTTCAGCATGGTCTGCGGCACTGCTTAGCTCATTAGCGCTCCCGCTGCCGGCCTGGGAGACCGAGAGCTGTGCGGGGCAATGAGGCGGCTCGCCAGCAAGGCACGGAACTGCAGGTCCCGGGGAGGCCGGGCCAGGTAAGTGGAAGAGAAGGGGGGCATTACAGAACACAACCCCCAGCACCCATGGAAGTCAATGCTTCCATGCCGGCCCCCGGCCCGCCACCCAGTGCCTCTGCTCCCATCCGTAAAGGAAGGATTTCGCCCTTACTCCAAACTCGCTTAATCAGCAATTCCACTTAATAATCAAGACACTTCCAAGGCAACAGAATTAAGCCTTAATGATACTTAATAGCGAGGGCAACTGATTAACCGGGATGACAGTTCTGCTAGACGGGGAGCAAGAAGGGAAGTAATAAAGACCCAGAGAGGGTGAAAGAGCCACCAGCATGCTCAGAGCCAGACGATGCATTAAAAGTCTTCAAACTGCATCCCAGACCAAGGAGATGGTATTGAAAGTGAATTCTCTACTGGAGCTGGTCAAAGAGAGATGCATATATTGCATGAAGAGAAGCCAGAAGAAATTGTTTTTTCCTTTTGTTAGAAGTTTTCATTTTTTTCCCCCAATAACCAAAATATAAGTGTTTCATTTCGGCCAGAGCCCCCCGAAAGACACCAGAAGGAGGAAAGGGGAGCTTCCTAATAAGGGGGGGTGTCTCGCCTACTGACACAAAATAAGGGCTTGATCCAGAAGTTATGGGCATGGTGTCAAAGTGACTTGGTGTCTTCTCATAACCTGGGATAGGCAGGAGAACAGGCTACCTGAACCTTATGGTCTTTTTCAAGCTTCACGCCTACTAAACAATCTTTTTCAAGCACAGAGAGACTAGGTCACTTCCTCAGGGTCACACACACTGAGTCTGTGACAGGGCAAGATATTGAATCCAAGTGTCCCAGGCTAGCACCCTAACCACTGAGCCATCCTTCTTCTCACTTGCATCTCCCCCACCTTTCAGTGAATGCTGGGAGCCTGATTCCCCAGTGCCCTGCACCCCACATAGTCATTTACTTCAGCGTTCTGACAGGATAGCATTTTGTACCCATTGTCACGGGTGTAAGTGGCTGCCCACGGCACAGGGCAGGAGAAAATGAGGCCCAATGGGGTTACCCCAGCATCACTCTGAGCAGCATTTGTCCAGCCGAATCTACTGGTGAAGCTGCATCAGCCAGAACGAGAGTGCAGCTGCACTCTCGGTTTGCGAGGTGCGGGCAGATAGGAAAAAGACAGCTCCCTAGTGGTAAAGCAGGCCAGTTAGATCTGGAATGGGCAAGAGAGACTAGACAGGGAAGTCTTATCCCAAGTCCCCTGTCAGAGCAGCACAGCACCTCAGCCTGCCCAGCAATGCCTCTGCCTTAGCCCAGGGCCTTTCTCCATCAACAAGTGCCCAGTATCATTCTGAGGAATCCCAGTGCATCAGGTTGGAGGGGCACCCATCTGACCAGGCAATCGGATTACGCTGCATCCCCCCGCCCTCCGTGGAGGAACCAGACCTGCTGGGAGTGTAAAACCCCATCCCAGGGTCAGGGCACCAAGGACCTTTCAGCTCCCACCTGGAGAAAGGATACGTTTTCCCTAGATCTTCAACCTACCAAGGACACAGCGAGCTCCTCTCCTCAAGTAATTAATTTAACACGCCAATGCCCAAAGGAATCTCCGGCTGGAATCAATACTGGAGATGATTGACCTGAGAACACGCATTGGCTATTTCCCCGTGGCAGGGGATTAGAATGAGAGCCCAGCTGTGAGGGGAGAAATGTCATTCTCCAGAGAGCTTTACTCGCTGCCCTCTATAGGCCCTGCTGCTCCCACGGAGAAGGACGCTGGGGTGAGGACTGAGGGAGAACAGCTGCCAGAGGAACAGGAAGATGGGCAGTTACTGCTTGGTGGGGGAAGTAGGATTTAAAGCAGAAGCAGCAGCAGCCTTTAGGTCCATGCAGCGAGTAAGGATGGTCCAAGCCAGACCCCAGATCCAAACACCGATGAGCTGTGGGAAAGTTGAATCTGCCTCTGAGCTTTGAGGAATGGGCCGTGCTGTGTCCCTCGGGGTAAAGAAGAGCCAAGACCCGGCTGTGGCAAACACAAAGGGGATTCTTTACCGAGGCTACTGGACACAGACCAACCATGGGATTCTCTCAGTCTAATTCCTGGGCAGGCTCAGGTACTCGAGGGCCACTACACAGAGCATCCCCATGGCATGGCCCAAATGCAGGCTCAGGTACTCGAGAGCACAGAGGTCTCGGCTGCGGAGAGGAAGGGAGGAAAACCACTCTGGGGCCCACCACGAGGCACAAGCCAGTCCCATAGAATCTAGGTTGCAAGCTCACTCATTCTGCACCTGCAGAGCCCAGCGGGGTCCCAATGCCCCTGCTGCTTCTGGGCTCTGCCGCAATCAACCACCACCTCCGGCAGGAGGAGCAGAGGAGAAGCACACAAAGCCCCAAACCATCCAGATGCCCTCAGCATCCCCTAGCCTGAGTTCTTCCTGGGGCCCTGGCTATGGCAAGGGGGTGGGGGCTGTGTCCCTGAGCCCGTTTCCCCCAGCGCAGCGCAGACCTTGCTCAGGTTTCTTTCACTGTGCAGCGAGGGATCCCCAGCTGGGATCCCCAGCTGGCAGGGCCGGCTCCAGGCACCAGCCTGGCAAGCAGGTGCTTAGGGTGAGGGGCGGCATGTCCAGCTATTCGGCGGCAATTCAGCGGACGGTCCCTCACTCCCGCTTGGAGCGAAGGACCTCCCGCCGAATTGCCGCTGCAGATTGTGATCGCGGCTTTTTTTTTGTTTTGGGCTGCTTAGGGCGACCAAAACCCTGGAGCCGGCCCTGCCAGCTGGGATCTCAGGCCTGCCTTTGCAGAGCCCAGGGTTATGTCTGTTCTTCCCTTTCCCTAGGGAACTGATGATGTGGCAAGTGGGAAATTGAATCAGGTCCCGGGGTTATTTTCCTGGGTAACCACAAACGAACCTGCAGCGGGGAATAATTGAATCAGTGACTATGAGGGATCGTTCGCTAAACCTCATTCCCAGCCGATTATTGCACGGGAAATGTGCACAGATCCTCTCCCCACACCCAACCTGCTCCTGATAAATCTCCAGGAGAATCATCCCCTACTTTTGCAGCCATCATGTCTAATCCACAGAGGAGACATACCAATTCCACAAGGAGCATTTGGCTTTTGGGTACAGAAAGGCTTAAAGTGATGCAGAGACATTAAAACACGCACAAGGGTATTAAGCCAGAAACTGGAAAGGAAGAGATGTATTAGAAGCCAAGAAGTATGGCATGGAGAACGTGGCTACAGGTAGCCAACGGCTGCAATGCAAGGGGAGAACGAGGAGGTGTGCGCATCGAGGGGATGTCTCCTTCTCAAGGCAGAGGGTATAAGAGACCTATTACCACCTGGCACTGGTGTTCTTTGACTTACATGGCCACGGCCTGCATTTTTGGAGGAGGAGGAGGGTTCTAATCCCAATTTCCCGTGTGTGTCTGGGATGTGTCTAGCAGCAGTGTTGTCTGCGGTCGTCTGTACAGAGGGTGCTGTATGGACAACTTCCAGGAGAGGGTTAGGGTTACAGGCAGGTAGTGGCCACTTTTGGGTGGGGTGGGGATCTGCATGCCAGTGTGCGCTGAGTTGGGGAATAAGGAGGACATGAAGGGAAAACGCAGCTGTGGGGGTGGAAACGGCTTACAAGAAGGAAATGCCCAGCTGGGTCTGAAGCCAAGAGAGGATGCTCCATTCAATGCAGATTTTCCTTCACCTTGCAGAAATGGGAGCATCCTATCCTCACCAACTGCAGTCAGTTCATAAGTAGAGAGGCATGTGGACGGCCTTTCATCTCACTCACAGAACGGAACATCCTGATTAATGTGACCAGGTCCCCATGTACCCTGCCTCTCAAGCAGCCGATTCAGTATCAAATGGCATTCCTGCTCGGTGTCCATCGGAAACCACTGCTCCCAAACAGCCCTTCATGTCACTTACTGCCACGCCACGGAAGCGATTGTCAGATCTTTCAGCTCTTACACTTGCAGAAAGGCAGCCACTTGCTTGTGCGATTACAGGCGCACCCTAATATGTGCCAAGTGCGAACGGTGCGGCTGCCGTACAGGTGAGAATTCCCACCCACAGTTCTCACATCATCCACCCCCAGGCAACCTGGCATTTGCAGAGGACGCCGTGTGGCGCTCACAAACCCACCTTGACAGCCAGGTTCAGCTCGGCTGAGACGTGTTTTACAGAGATACACTGGAAATGTCCCTCATCATTTGGGATTTATTTTGATCATCTCTAATCCTCTGCCTTGATTATGGAGCCTCCAAATCTCATTAGCTGGATTTTTTTTAAAATGTTATATTATTAATCCCATCTTGGTAATCTGACATTTATTGATTTTTATTTTTAACTCATGTTATTAAGGAAAGCACAGGCATCAGCCCCATTCTTGTGGCCCGCGGGCCACCTGGTGTCCCTTCTAGTCTCCCAGTGGTTCAGGTAGATTGGGCTCAGATGGCCAGGGGACCTGCCCACACTCAGTCATGCTGAGCCTCTCTGGCCTGAATGGGACCTGACAGAATGGAACCCACTGGCCCATGCGAGCACTGCGTCCCTGTCAATGTGGGCCTGTTACAACTCTCAGCCTGGCTGTTTAGGTCATACTGTAGACACTCCTGCTCCTGACACCAGAGGTCCCTGGCGTTGGCCGGGAGAGCAGCTGTCACACAGGCCTGCGGCGTAGCCTGCCCTTTGGGTCAGATCCTGAGAGATGCCAAGCACCGGCTTCACTGGGAGCGGCCAATGTCAGGACCGTGCAGCGTTCAAGCAGGAGAGTCAAGACCATGCGACATTCAGGCTTTATTCCTGCCTCTATGTGCCGGTTTCTCCCAACCAAGCACTTCCTGAAAGTAGCATTCTCCCAGTTTCTACACACCACTGCATGATTGCGCGCCCATTGGGAAGGCAGGCCAGGCCCTATCCCCTTCCCCACCCAGCTTCCCTTGCACACGCCCTGCCCAGCCCCTACTCCGCTCCAGATTCATTTCCCAAGCACCCATCTCGACAGCTGCCCCAATCTTGTTCTCTTGCCCTTTGCTCCATCCTGGAAGGACGTGTCTGAGCTCCACCCTGGATTGTTCCCCTGGAGACCTTCCCGGCACCTGGAGAGTTCCATCAGTCCACCAGTGGGATGAATCCATCCTCGCTGGGCTCTCTCTCAGGCCCTCTGCACAGCAGGGGAGACCATTCCATCACTGGTGAAAGGAGGAGACTGCCACCCCAGCTGGGCTCACATCACTGCTTGTTCTCTAAATAAGGGGAGCGTGCGACAGACAGTACCATGTAACGCAACCAGGGACTGTACAAGCTTCTGGCACGCAGCCCTGCCAATGCATCTCAGCCTGGACTTTCTGCGCCCTGGCTATTCTATTCAAAGCTGCCCTGGTCAATGCATCCTGAGCCTAATCTGCAGCACCCCCTGCTGTTCCAGTCCTGGGCCACTCTTGCCTGCCCTCCCCCAGTACACCTCAGTATCCCATTCATTCCAGCCTTCCACTGCGCCCTCGGCCCCCAGTGCACCTCAGTCCTGACCCACAGCAATGCCTAGGATTTCACCCCCGGATGCATCCATGCAGCACCGCCGATGCACCTTCATCCTGTCCTACAGCACCTGCTGCTGTTTTAGTCCCGAGCGCAGCCCCAACACACCCCCATCCAAGCCTTTGGCAATGAACCTCCATCCTGCCCTGCGGCACTTTCTGCGCTCCTGGTCTGAGGCCCCTGCTCATTTCCAGTGCTATACCATGTAACCAGCTCTGTCCTGCATCGAGGAGACTGATGATCTGCAAGCCGT
Source organism: Trachemys scripta elegans (assembly GCF_013100865.1). Classification (NCBI taxonomy): domain Eukaryota; kingdom Metazoa; phylum Chordata; order Testudines; family Emydidae; genus Trachemys; species Trachemys scripta. Next base: position 8,994,638 of record NC_048318.1, read on the forward strand.
TCATTTACATTCTGGCCTCCAGAGAGGAGAGGCTGGTGCATTAACTCACTGCTTGACCCCCCGCCCCGCCGGCTTTTCCCCACATTCCTCGGAACCTGAGCTGCAGCAGAGACATCAGTGCAGGCGTTCACAGCATCCCGTACACCAACCCTAAGCGCGCCAGTTGAAGTGCCCAGCCGTCACAACACATCTGTAGGCATCGGGAAAGGTCACGCTGCATTAGCGGGGCCATCGGGATACCTGCACTTGGCCCAGCGCTGTCCCCAGGGCGGGAGCGCTTACTGTCTCGTAAAAATCACTTCCCAACAGCCGAGCTGGAGGAAATCAGTGCCAGCAATTGGCTGATTAGGAAGAAGCCATTAGCACCCAGTCAAAACAGCTTTTTAAAACGAGCTTTGACAAAATTGTCACATTAGATGTATCGGAATAAAGGGAGCGGTGCAGCCTGCACCATGCAATTTTACATCATTTTGACAGCTCACATTAAGGCAACCGCAGGCACCTCTGGGAAATTACCTCCCAGTTAAACAGAGATCGCAGCAAATGAAACGCCTTGGAGGCAAGAGACAGTCTGTCTAAGTCTGTCACCTTCTTCAAGGGCAGGGATGCTGTGCTAGGGGCAGAACTGGGAAGCCCTCGGGGCAGAACTGGGAGCCTGCACTTCGATACAGAGAGTGGGATCTGGGAGTTCAGGCTCAATGCCACAGTGCTAGGAGTGTGACAGGATGGCTTAGGGGGCTGGGAAGGGGCTCCATGGTCATTTGCCTGGGGGCTTGTCTGCAGGAAGTGTCTTGTGGGTAAGAGGCTGGACTGCAACGCGGGAGACCCAAGTTCAATTCCTCTGTGCAGCTGAAGTGGGTTTTTTTACCCACGAAAGCTTATACCCAAATAAATCTGTTAGTCTTTAAGGTGCTCCCAGACTCCTTGTTGTTTTTGTAGATACAGACTAACATGGCTACCCCTCTGATACAAGTTCACTTGCTGCGAGTCCTCCGGGAATCACCGTCTCTCAACGTACGTTTGTGCAGCACCCATCACAAAGGGACACTGGTCTCAGATAGGGTCTCTAGGCACGGCAGAGTGTCCTGACAAGGTAAGCCAGGATTTGTGCTGGTTGAGCTCATTCCAGTTTCAAGCAGCACTAAACCCAGCTGGTACAAATCATCTCCCCCCTTGTCTACACTTAGCTGTACCAGAGCAAATTCTATGCCCGGAACACCAGCTACAAACAAGGCCGAAGTCACGAGGCCCGAAATCCACATCAGGCTGGCGGCGAGAGAAAGTTGTTTATATTCAGTGACCCATGCGAAATGAGGTTGGGTGGGTTTCAGCCAAGCTCCTAGAGGAATCCTGAGCACAACAAACTGCTGGCACTGGCTGGAAAACTTGGCAGCCTCAGTGGTGAGACCAAAGGCCGAATGGAGATTTCACTCTCCTCTTAGTGGTAGCAGGTCCAGCAGGGCAGGGCTGGGCCACTCTCGCAGAGACGAGGTGGAGACCAGGCCTGTGGTGCAGTTGTCTGTCTCGTACTTGCTCTGTGGACTGATAGAGGCCACAAGCCCCCCCAAGTACCTTTTACCTGTGCTGAATCTGGCACCTCTCAGGAGCACTGATTCACACACAGGAAACATACAACTAAAAGCACCTGTTACACATAGCATGAGGCAGCTCTGCCTGTTCTACCCATGACTCAGATGCAAAGTGAATGCCCCTGGATTCCTTACGGCTTGTCTACACAGGACAGTTCTGTGCAGCAAGCCAGGGTGTGAATCTAGAGCACACTAGCTGGCTGCACAGTAACGTCCCACGCGGCCCCTGCTGCAGCACACAAAGTCCTGTAGTGTGCTCCGAGGTCCTCCTGTGCACTAGTGTTCCAGGTAGAAAAGCCTTTAGTCTCACGCCTGCAGTTACACCATTTCCTCCAAACACCCACAAGCCCCTAGCATCCCAGCAGGAGGCAGTGCTCATCGAGGTGGCAAATTGCAGCAATCTTCGACTGGGACTTTGCCAGAGGGAGAAGGAGTCTCTTACAATCCCTCCCGATCAGGCAGGGCATGGCTAATGGAATCGAATGGAGAGAGTCCAGGGGAGAGCGCAGCCACATGAGGAGCTGGTGAGAAGGCGAGAGGCTTCTGAATATTCATGAAGTTAATTAAGCAACCGTTAATTGGAAATCGCTGGATTTTATGGAGACCTCAGACTTCAGCATGCGCCGTAATCACAGCAATCTAACAAGTACATCCGGCACCTTCCTCTTCCTATTGTTGCTTTCCCCCATGATACTAGCTTGGCGAAGGAGGAGTGTGCAAGCTACTGGGTACAGCAAAGAGATTGGGGTCAGGACTCCTGGGTTCTATTCCTAGTTCTGCCCCGTTCCCACTTCTTTCCCCTCTGTTTCCTCATCTATAAGATGGAGATCCCTTGGTGGGAGCTGTGACTCGGATTAATGCATGTTGGCCAAGCATGGAGGTCCTCACCATACGAACGCAAAGAATCATAACAGATTAGCCACGCAGCAGCTCCCTTTGTACAAGCGACCATGGTATTTCATTATCCAGACTTAGCACAATACATATGGCATCATCCTATTCTTGTCCCTATGATCAATCACCCCACACACACACCCATGTGTTACCAACACACTAATGCAAAGGCTGCACGCACCTTCTTGGCTCTGGGTGCTGGCTGGCTGCATTGCCTGAGTCAGTGCTGGGCGTGAAATGGAAGAGCAGAGTCTCTCTCCTCATGACTACGACTACTCGGTGCATCCACCAGGCTTGCTATGAGCACACACACCCACACCCCAAAAATTGCTTCTCTCCATCACAGAGAAAGGAAAGGGTTGGGAAAAAAATTATCAGCCATGTGGGCTGTTTGGAAAAGCAACACAATTAAACGAGTGCTTGAACTAAACCCAAGGCAGGCAGGGGTAATCCGATTTCAACAGGCCCTGCCTGGGAGTTGGGTCTGAACTACAAGCAAGACGTGATACACGGTGGCGTTCATGGACCCAATCCTGCCTTCAGCAAAGTCCCTAGCAAAATTCCCCCTTCTCTCTAAAGCCAGTGGATCAGACCCTACCTAGCTGGCTAGACAGAGTAACTCAGTGATCTAGAGCATTCGGTACAAATAAGCCGAACCGACACTAAGCAACAGCCAGGTGTGGAGAAGAGGGGCTGGAATCCAAGCGGCTCTGCAGAGGACTTTGGAGTGACTCAGATTCTACAAAAGGCTGCAGAGGTTGGGGAGGCGGGACAGGATGTGAGAAGCAAGAGAAAGGGACACAAAGCGCATTGAGATTAGAGCTTTCAGGCCCAGGGCAGGTTCTTTTGTTTTTAGCGTTTGCTCGCTTGCCTGGAAGCGGAGAGAGGCTTTTACCTCCCCAAACTTGGCATGCACTTAGCAGGTCACCTAGATTTAGTGCATGGGCATGTGAACAAAGGGCCTAAAGATGCAGGTAGGTACTTTGTTAACCCTGTTAGGTGCCTAACTCCCAGTCAGTGCTTTTGGAAATCCTGCCAGGCCCCTCTGCATCTTTAGATGCCTAAATACCTTCAGAAATCTGGCCTGCAGAGCTTGTGTCACAGCTGAAGTGGGTTAAAGCCCCAAGATCTGCTCAGCACATAGTGGGAGAGTTAAGAAGAAATATTCCAAGTGAAATCAGCTGCACTACTGACAACCTCCTACTTTTCATCTTCCGAGCAATTAGTTGTCCCATTCCCCCTAGAAGATAGGAAAGCAGATATTCCCATTGTACAGCTGGGAAAATCGAGGCCCAGAGAGGGCAGGTGTCATCCAGCATGTCAGTCACACAGCTGGGATTAGCAGTCAGGTGTTCCCAGCTCCCAAGTTTGTGCTGAGACCTACAGATCATTGGCCCACGTGACGGAAGCAGGTACTGGCTCAGTCCAATTAGACGCCAACTTTTTGCTTCCTTTACCAATAGGTAGGGTTACCATTAGTCCGGATTCCCCCGGACATGTCCGGCTTTTAGAGTTAAAAATAGCGTCCGGGAGGAATTTGTAAATGTCCAGACTTCCCTCCCATGCAGGGCACGTGCGGCTGACAGGGCAGCCGGCCGGATGGTGCCACTTACATGGGGCTCCGACAGCCAGAGAGAGCCCCTCCTCCTCTCCCCTGCAGCAAAGAGCACTCCCTCCCTCCCTGCATTCGCAGATCACCAGCCGGCCATTCGCACCCGCACTCTGGAGCTCCTCCCCCTGCTCCTCCTCCCCGGCACATTGGTCTGAGCAGCAGGGTAAGGGGATCCGGGGGTCGGAGAAGGGGCAGGGAGGTTCTGGAGGGGGCAGTCAAAAGACAGGGAGTGGGGGTCGGGAGGGCTTTCTGGGGGTGGGGGTGTGGATAAGGTTTTGGGCAGTTAGGGTACAAGGAACAGGGAGGCTTAGGTAGGGGTGGGATTCTGGAGGGTAGGTAAGAGCAGGGGTCCCAGGAGGGGGCAGTCAGGGGACAAGGAGCGGGGGGAGGGTTGGGGGTTCTGAGGGGGGCGGGAAGTGGGAGGGAGTGGAAGGGGCAGGGGCGGGGCTTCTCCCGTCCTCTTTTTTGCTTGCTGAAATATGGTAACCCTACAATAGGCCACTCCAGTGTCGGTGCCCTCTTGGCATTCCCTTGCCTCTGGATGAGAACAGAACAGGGGGCATCCATTTGTGGATTTAAGCTCCCCCAGGAAAGCTGCCCCAGACTGGGCTTGCAGTGCCGGTCAATGAGATTGGGGCCTGTGCTGTTGTGTGGGGCTTCAACCACACCCTGCAGCACCCTGTTTCTCTCCCCCCATCCAGTTCTGATGATGCACCGCAGTCCCAACCTGCAGCCAATTCCTGCCCCATCCAGCCCTGCCGACACACCCCCGGCCTGACCCACAGACCACACACACCCTCCCACACAGGGAGCGGTCAGTGAGCATTCGCATCTGTGAAACAAACAAATGGTGTCTTCCCTGCTTTGGATTCAGTAAGAAGAGGCTCTCTCCAAGGGTCTGGCAGCTTGTGTAACCCGGGAGACGGAAGGCGAGATCAAATCCACTGATGAGAAACGGGGGAAGGGAGAAAGATATCAAGAAAGAATGGCAGAGGAACAAATGGCTCATCAGGGAGAAGAGCGGCGTGTACGTGTGCATGGGGGGGAATTCTCCACCTAAGTGAAAATGATGGGCTGCATCATTAGAACTTTAGCATTCAAATCCCAAGAGACAAGGAGGAATACATAGGCAATATAGTGACTTTCCCGGTTTGTTTATTTCCCCACCACCTTGATTCTCACTGGCCTCAGCAGCTGCAAAGTTGGGCCCGGGCGACATTAAGAAGGATCTCCCAGTAGTTCTGGACATGACAGTGATGGATTCCCCTCTTCCCAGGCCTGTCACTTTCCCTCAGGACTGGGATCATCGCAGTTAACTTCTTATCAGATGCTAATGGCACATTCGGACCAAAAAAAATAAAAAAGAGACAGCAGCGGGTGCGCTTGTATGCGTTACGATTGCCACCTGTCCAGGTTTTCCCAGGATCATCCCTTTTTGAGCAAACTGTGCCAGGAAATCTGTAAGAGTGCTCACTCATTGCCAGCTGTCTGGTTTCATAGGCTCAGAAATGTCCCGGGTATCCCCCTTTTTATACCTCAATGGTGACAACCCTAGTGTGCGTGGACACAGGCTGCCGAGGTAGTAAGTGGCTTCTCTGGGGTATGAGCTGGGCACCCGTCCAGCACTGGCTCTGCAGTGAGCCTACAGACAAAACCACAAGAGGAGCACAGAATGGCTCAGAAGAGTTGACATGAGAGATGGAGCCAAGTCATTGCTCCCAACCCAGCTCACAGCAACAGGAATCAAATGTCCCGTACATCACTCTTCCAAAGGTACCTTAGCCAGGGCCGGCTCTAGGCAGCAGCAAAACAAGCTGGTGCTTGGGGCGGCACATTTTTAGGGGCGGCGTGGCCGGCGGCAGAATGCCGCCCCTAATAATGTGCCCCGGCCGCCCTAGCTCACCTCCGCTGCTACCGCTGCTCGCCCTCCCTCCCAGGCTCTCAAACCTGGGAGGGAGGGGGAGATCCCGTGCGGCTGCGGCGCGCGAAACAGCTGATTTGCGCGCCGCTGCTCACCCTCCCTCCCAGGCTTGAGAGCCTGGGAGGGAGGGGGATCCTCCGAGCAGCCGCTTCTCCCCCTCCCTCCTAGGCTTGAGAGCCTGCGGGGAGAAGGCAGGGCTGGGGATTTGGGAAAGGGGCGGAGTTGAGGCGGGACCAGGGGGTGGGGGTAAGAAAAAAAACAGGGGCGGGCGGCCAAAATTGATTTTGCTTGGGGCGGCAAAAATCCTAGAGCCGGCCCTGACCTTAGCGCTCAAGAAAGGTAGCTGAGATGCTGCAACTCTGCCTCCAGAGACCTGAATTCAAATCACAGCCTTGCCACTAGTCTCCTGGGTAACCTCAGGCAAGTCAAGTCCCTGGTCTGTGCCTCAGTTTCTCTTGCAAGTTCTTCAGAGCAGGGCTGGTCTTGGACTATGTATTTGTCTAGCAGCTAGCACAATGGGGCCCTGAGCCTAGATACGGCCACTTGTAGTAATTGCACCTATAAATTTACCTTAATTGTGAGTTCAACTGAAAAGAGTGAAAGTTCACAAAATATCACAATGACCTAGGAACAAATGCCGATGGGAGAAGGCTCAAAAGCAAGACAAACGCTGAATTAGTCAAAGCAAAAGGGCGGACGGATGTAACTCAAGGACTGCGTTAAGATCACGCTTGGTAAACAGTGTGAGACCAGAAATCCATGAACCAAAATTGACATGTCGGAAAGTAGGCCTAAGTGATTGATAACGTAACAAGGGGGATGGGCTGTTCCGCCCTTTTGGGGTCCTTAAAGGACTTGGGGGGGGGAAGCTGGCTATTGCGACACTGACTGACAGAAAAATGAAAAGAACTAGCTTCCATCACACCTGCCACTCCCACTGTCTCCTGGGACCCTGGACTTTCCTTATCCTGATTCTGAAAGATGTCCTGGCCAAAGTGGGCCAGAGAGAGGGACCCAAATGACACTGCCACCTCCAGCTAAATCCTAACCACCATCTGGAATGTGAGGCTGTGTCACACATCACTCTCTGTGCATCCTTTCCATCTTATTTCCTCTTTATAACCCTCTTCTTTTTCCTTCTGTCTCAGAAGAGTGTCTTAGCCAGCCACCACCATCTGTTTTGAACACTGGGTGAAGCCTCTGACCAGAAAGATGCAATGCCCCAACCAGCCCAATGCTGGTACCAGGCCGGCTCCAGTTATTTGGCGGCAATTCGGTGGACGGTCCCTCACTCCCGCTCCAAGCCATCCAAATTGCCATCGCATATCGCGACTTTTTTTTTTTTTTTGACAGCTTGGGGTGGCCAAAACCCTGGAGCCGGCCCTGGCTGGTACAAGTTAGCCAGGTCTAGGAGTGGTGGATCAGACTGTGGGCTGGGCCTGTGTTTCTCCAACTGGGAGGTTACAAGTGAGAGTCCACACCAGAGGCAGAAGCTGTGTTTTCTATCATTGGTGTTCTTCTCTCTCCTGTGACATGTGCGTGTCTGGTTCAGTCTGCTAGGAAATAGGATTGGACTTTGACAATAAAAGAAACATCAGCTCCAGCTCATCTCAACTAACTTCTTTTCTCCCGAAAGGACAGTTACCATCTAAAAGACTGCCAGATTGGTGGCAGGGGATCCTTCTAAAGAGACTCCCCAGCTAACGAGAAAGGGAACGAAGGATGTTGTTTAAAATACAGCCTTATTTAACACTTAACATTTCAAATGCTTTAAACTGTTTGCCCCTTTTTCCCCGGTCACTTGAATAAAGAGTCAAAGAAATTTGTAATAACGTGTTTGCCAAGGGACCGGGCAGGCTGAGGTCTCCGTATACCAAGCTCCAAACCTTTTTTAAAACAGTTTAATGTGAGACAGTCTCAGAGTCATCTTAACACCTTTAGCTCTTTTGGCTCATCTAAGTTAATACAACCAGCCGCTAGCTGCTACGGTAATATAAGTAGTAGTAAGTGGCACCCCCTCTCCAATGAAGACAGCTGTCCTCTATGGCTTGACTGTCAGAGGTGCCGAGTACCAGCTCTTCTCTATACACTTGAGTTGGCATTGTAGGTACTCAGCAATGCTGACTACTAGGCCAGCCCTCGCCCCAAATCCCAAGGTACAGAAGGGTCGTCTATGCTGCACAATAAGCCCAGGCTCTGAATCAGGTTTGAACCCGAATCCCACTTCCGTCAACACTCAAATCAGTCTGACTTGGGTCAAAAAGCGCTCAGGACCTGGGACCAGGACCCTGCTGGGGAGTGGCTCAGAACCCAAGTCCCACTCTGACTTGGGTCCCTGCCCAGTGCAGTACGGAGGCGTTAGTGTGGCTAAGAGACCCAAGTCCGTCGATTGTAAGCCCAGGTTTACAATGCAGCGTAGTGCAGACTTGGAAGCACTGGGTGCGTCTACACTGCAAAGACAAACCCATGGTACCAAGTTTCACAGCTGGCACCCATTAACTCAGGTTCACAGAGCTTGGGTTGCAAGACTAAAAAATAGCATTTGTGGACCTGTCTGCTTGGGCTGGAGGCTCTCCCCAGAGCCTGGGCTTTGTAGCCCCTGCAGCCCAGGCCCTGCAAGCCTGAGTCAATTAATCCAGGGCTTAAGGTCTGAGACTCAGTTCTGTTTGCTTTTCTTTGCAATGTAGATATACACACAGTCCACAAGCCCAGGCCCCACAGACCTGGGGTTACAATGCAGTGTAGACAAACCCTTACAGTCCCAGCTCCAGTTGACACACACCAAACATAGTCAGATTGTTGGGTGGCTCTCTCTGACTTAACACTTGAGCATAATTTACCCCCGTGGGAGGGGTATCAAGCTCGGGCCTAGAGGCTGGTTAAAAGAAATGGCGCTACACTCAGATTCCCTTCAATCGGTTACTGCTGGGAATGGTTCCTATGTCATCCTGAGAGCCCTGCTAGATGTACTGAGTTAGCTCCGGAGGGTTTTTTAAAATAATTTCTTAGATGTGGTTGTTTTAAGACTTACGCCATGTAGAGTTTAAGAGAAGTGAAATAATGATGAGATTCAAAAGGCAAAGAGCATTTAGTGACCGTAAGAAAAGGCCTGAACCTGAAAGGGCACCAGCAGTCCTGAACGGATTCTTGCACCAACGGCAAAAGAGCTAAGGGATTATGGATCTGCAACTCAAGTAGACCACAAGGGCTGAGACTAGACAGTTATCCTACAAAGCTGGCCCTGCTCAGAAACCAGCCATCAAGGATAAAGAACATATGATTTTGTGCTACAATTTTTTCCCGTGCAGCTCATTTGCTGACTTTACATTGGTAAGATTCAGTCCCGTGAAGCTGTGCTCTTACCTCAGTGTCTGTGCTCTGCAACTAAGGTGACCAGATGTCCCAATTTTATAGGGACAGTCCCGATATTTGTGGCTTTTTCTTATATAAACTCCTATTACCCCCCATCCCTGTCCTGATTTTTTACACTTGCTATCTATCTGCAACGTTCCATGTCCCACCTCTTGGCAATAAGAGTACCTAGAAGACAGTGCACTGGGTGCACCCTGAGTTCTATTCCCACCTCTGCCACTGGGTGAGCTTGGGCTAGTCACCTCACTGCTCTGTGCCTCAATTTCCCCAGCTGTAAAACGGGGCTAATAATACTGACTTCCTTTGTAAAGTGCTTTGAGATCTGCTATTGAAGAATGCTATATGAAAGCTTGGCCATTTGTAATAATAATACCTGATACCTTGAAGATGAGCATGCTATTAATTATTATTAATATTACAGTAGCACCTAGAAGGGTCACAGATTTATAGATTCCAAGACCAGAAGGGACCATTGTGATCATCTAGTCTGACCTCCTGTGTAATGCAGGCCAGAGACTGTCTCCAAAATAATTCCAAGAACAGATCTTTTAGAATTTGTCTAGCTTCAGTTCCTAGCTGTTGGATCATATTACACCTCTCTCTCGATTAGACTGAAAATCCCATTATCAAATATTTGTTCCCCATGTAGACACCTATACATGAATCAAGTCACCCCATAGCCTTCTATTTGTTAAGCTAAATAGATTGAGCTCTGAGTCAATCACTAAGGCATATGTTCTAATCCTTTAATCATTCTTGTGGCTCTTCTTTGAACCCAAATTTATCAGCATCCCTCTTGAACTGTGGGCACCAGAACTGGACACAGGATTCCCGCATTGGTCAGACCAGTGCCAAACAGAGGTAAAATAACTTCTCTGCTTCAACTCGAGATGCCCCTGTTTATGCAAGCAAGATCCCATTAGCCTTTTTGACTCAAGCATTGCACTGGGAGTTCATGTTCAGCTGGTTATCAACCACAGCCCCCAAATCTTTTTCAGTTCCTGCTTCCCAGGACAGAGTCCCCCCCCATCCTGTAAGTACGGCCTATGTTCTTTGCTCCTAGATGTACGCATGTACATTTTGCTGTATTAAAATGCATAGTTTGACTGCACTCAACTTACCAAGCAATGCGGATTGCTCTGTATCAGTGACCTGTCCTCTTCATTATTTACCACTCTCCCAATTTGGGTCACCGGCGAACTTTATCAGAGATATGTTATATTTTCTTCCTGGTCATTGACAAAAATATTAAATATCATAGGGCCAGGAACCCATCCCTATAGGGCCCCACAGAAATCACAGCCTCTCGCCGATGATTTCCCCGTTTCCGTCTGCAGTCCCTCATTTGAGCCATGGCAGGCTGAGACATACAGCCTCTTTGGGATCCTGCTGGATACAGGCACTACGCACAAGTATACAATCATTGTTATTAAGCTGCTCTGAGCCACTTTTCTGGGCAGGCCACCCTGTGCCTCAATTACAAAGGCAAAGCTGGTTCTCTGCATATAATTCCCTCGGCTTTATTTTATTTGCAAGAGTTGGGTAATGCCAAACAGGGCTGAAGGGTCTGACTGAATTTCTCTGGCTGTAAATCTAAGCCATTTTCATGGTCTTTCAATTGCCTATTCTTCAACTGCATTCACAGTTTTAGCTTTGCCATGTGGGCTTGACTCTGGTTATTAGTTAATGGCTATTTACCTGCCGTGTCTCTAGACATATGGTTAGAAGGGGAAGTTCAACAACAGCTCCCAGGGTCAGCTAAGAACTGCTGCATTTTAATGTTACAGGCAGATTAATGGCAAGATAGGAGGAATCATTGAGTGTATTGTGCAGTAATGAAAGCAAGTCACTCTCTGTGTCTCGCTCTAAAGGATTTGGAGTCTTGTTTTGCAATTGGGGGCGGTCCATATATTACATAACGCATTGGAGGTGCGGGGGTCCTTCATTATGTATGACTGTTTCAGTGTAACAAGGAGGGAGGGAGTCTTGAAAAAAAATCACCAAAGAATGTGTCACGTAATTTACAGACAGCTGCTTGCACATGCACTGTCTTGATCTTTAGTGAGATTTGATCTGCCTGTCAGATGAGATGTAAAATGGAGATCCTGACCATCTGTGGCTATTATATCATAGCGCTTGTAAGAATAGAGTGTGAAGTCCAGTGTCATGGACACCTTCTAGTCTGGATAACTACATTCTTCCTCCATAAATTCCACTCCCAACTCCCAGCAACTTCAGTGTGCAAAATTATTCCAGTTCTTCACTTCCCATCCCCAACTGCCACGTGATGTACAACAGCTGCTGCGGTTCAACCCCAGAAGCGGCCGCACGTCATCGGAAGGTGAAGCCTGTCCTGTGTATTCAGGGAAAAATCCTGGTTCTATGGCGGTCAAAGGGAGTTTTGCCATTGGCTTCAACAGAGCCAGGATTTCACCGGCATTTTAGGGTGCATCTGGATGGAAAGTGCTGAGTAAGCGACTTGCCCGATGTCACGCACAGTGAGGAGGATAGATAGATCTCGGGAGTCCTGACTGCCAGGCTGATGTAGCGACCACAAGCAGCAACTGCAAGAGTGGCAAATCCGGATGCTGCTCAACTGAAGTTACAGGGTGGGGGAGGGATAGCTCAGTGGTTTGAGCATTGGCCTGCTAAACCCAAGGTTGTGAGTTCAATCCTTGAGGGGGCCACTTAGGGATCGGGGGCAAAATCAGCACTTGGTCCTGCTAGTGAAGGCAGGGGGCTGGACTCAATGACCTTTCAGGGTCCCTTCCAGTTCTAGGAGACAGGATATCTCTATTAAAAAAGGTCAGAAAAGCAGATTCAGTTATCCAGACTCACATGGATACAGAGCCATAAATGTAGGAGAAGGGGGGGAAAAAAAAGTTGGGTTGATGTATTTTTAGCTCCTGCTTTTATTGAAGAGCTGACGGTTTAATAAGGAGGTTGTTTTAATTGGAACTCCAGTCACTGAGGAAAACACAAGCAATGGAATTAAATATAGAAAATATAGTCAGCTTTCTAGGGTTCTTTGGTACTTCTCTAATAGAATAACTTTAATTTAAAAAAAAAATGGTTTGTAATTAGTCTGTGGCCATTTTTTGTTATGTGAAGAGCAGCTGATGCCAGCTTGGACAAACACGTTGCCAAAAGCATGCTGGGTTCCATTCTGATCTCATTTCCAAAAAACAAACAGCAGAAATAGAAAGGGCTCTGAGATGTGCTAGAGGAGCTCCAAAGCCTGGGGGAGATGGCAAACGTAAGGACCGATGAGCAAGGAGATGAAAAAGGGAGATGTGAGAAAGGTATACAGAATAAGGAACAGAACAGAAACGGGAAACCAGACACTCCCTCAAGAGAGCGAAGGGACCTTCCATGGAAGAGGAAGACCATACATTTTAAGTGGATCAAAGAAAACCTTTGGATTTTAAACACAACGCATACTTAGTCAGTTGGAACAGATTCAAAGTTGCCCATAATAATTTATGACTTATACATGGTTATTGTGCACAGCAGGATGGTCAAGAAATGCACCCAGGAAGGGCAGTGGGAGCTAGAACCAGATACACACTTCCCAGCAAATGCCGGCACAGCTCAAGAGCCATTTGCTTTGGCAGCTCTGGTTTGGAGTCCCGGCAGAGCTCAAACTGGTTTCGGACAACAGGTTCAAGCGTGAGAATTGAGAGAACAAAAAAACTGTGGGTGGATTTAAAGAGAGGCCCTCAGAGGCAGAGAAGGAGTGAAAGAGAACAGACCGAGTCCCAGAATCCCACAGATTCAGAGTTTGGGGGTAAGACAGACCTGGCTAGGACTCTAGGAGAGACAGTTGTGTGTAGACCTTTTGTTGTTTCAAAAATCCTTCTCTTTTGTTAAGCTTTGTTCCTACTCTTGAGATTAAACAATATTTGGTTTAAGAAGGCCCTTTCGGGTCACTATTATTTGCTGCTGGCTACAGACTCACAAAGGGAAGAACCACAGGTACCTGAACCCAGTCAGACATACTGGGAAAGCACAGTTGACATACAGGGTGCAGTATTTCAGGCTAAGAGTGGGAGAATTGTAGGATTCCACTCCCGGCCTGAGGCCTGAAACCTTTGGAGAGATTAGAGAAGGGTCAGAGGTGCAGCTAACTCTGTAACCATGACTCCTGTGGAACTCTCTGCCACAAGATAGCATTTAGACAAAGAATATAGCAGGATTCAATAAAATACAAGACATTGTGATGTTAAGAGCACCCCACTGCCAGCAGGCACACTATTGGCATGATATTTACCCAAAGGTTGGCATGTAATATATCAATGGAAAACTAACAACTCACTGATCATTGATATTCTTGCATTATGTACATATGAATTGTGATACTGGGAGACCAGGTGCCAGCTCATGCCAGGCCCCTCTGCCTCACTCAACACTGAAACACAGAACTGGAAACCAGACTGGCTCACCCGTGTGTTAGTATTGTAAAAAAGGTATTAAATTTATTAAAATATGTTTACCTTTATGAAATTCTTGAGTTGCTGCATGCATTAATCTCACCTGTAATATCTATATCCTATGTTATAAAGGTAGTATTTAGATGTTTGCTCTGAAACAGTTAAACCCCCCCACCCCCCAAAATCAGGAGAGAAGCATTGCCAAGTGTGAAATACTAGTTTCTCACAAGAAGTATCATCTCCTGTCTCGCAAAAGTAGGCCCATAGACACTAGACAAGCTATTGTGAAATATCTGAAGACAAAAGACTTCGTTGATTGCTCTCCCCACACCCATGAAGAGCAGATGTGCAGGTGAACTTGTCCCATCACTTTTTCACACTGAAGGGCAAAAGATTTCTAAGCATAAACAAGAGATCTCCAGCTGCTTAACCTGGATTAGTCCTTAAGGGCACACACAGGATGTGTATCGCAGCAGCTTTTATCATCTTTTGAATCCTCATTTGTGTGTGCATGTTTACTTGCTTTAACCTTATAACTTTTTTAAAGTTAATAAATCTTGTGTTAATTTATTATAGGATTGGCTACAAGCATTGCCTTTGGTATAAGATCACAGGTGCAATGGACTTGGGGTAAGGGACTAACCTGAAAATTGTTGTGATTTTTGGTGTACGGGACCATCTACCATGAAGGCAAGCTTTGGGTGGCAAGATAGATCTGAGAACCCAAGGGGACGGTCTGTGACTCCATTCCAAGGCGGTCTGTCACAGTGCTTAAGGAGTTGACACTCAGCTGATGAAATCTAAGTCTAGCGCTCATAACCAGTTTGGGGTTTGTGACCTGCTCTTCACAGTCTGCCCTGAGGATGACACAGCTTGACATGTTAACCACAAAGAACTGTGCAAAAGTGCTGGAAATGTGTGACTAAAACTTGTTTTCACCAGGCATGGGGTGGGGGAGAAGAGAGAAGAGGGGGAAAGATCAACAGGTTTTCTCCAGACAAAGGAAAGAGGCCAACACCTTAAACCAGGTGTGGCCAAATTCAGGACTATTCATTTGTATCCGAGGTTGCAGGAAGAGATCATTCACATTGTAAAAGTCACCAGCAGTGGAGGAACCAGCCTGGTGTCTACAGCCAGCAGGAGAAAGGGATTTTCTCTGTGGACACCCTTCAGAAGAATACATTTCAAGGATTTCATGGACTATAACTAGAGGAGGAGAGAAGCTTAAGTTATCCTTCAACTGAGGAGACAAAGGAACCATACACTTTGAGCTCTGTGAAGGATCCTGGCCAGAGAGTCTGGTCAGCCATGCTGGGAAAGAGACTTGGTGAGAACACTCCTTTGAACAAGAAACTCTAGTTTGTTAAAATCAAGTGTTGGTCTTAGACATGTATTGTTACTTTTGTTTGCTTGTAACCCTTTCTACCTTTATTCCTTATACTTGGTAATACTTAAACCTATGTATTTTTATTTAATAAACTTTTTACTTTTATATGAACCAGTTCAGTCAGTGCTTTGATTAAAGTAGAGTGTTTTAATTCCAGTTAAAAGAATAAGATGCTGGGTACTCTCCCTTGAAGGGAACAGCAAATGTAACTCTGTATGTGTTCAGTAAGAGGGCTACTGGGGAATTCAGGACTGGGAGAGTGTTGGGGTCACTCTGCAAAGAGTAACTGGGCCAGTGGAAGCCAGGGTGAGGCCATTGTGCTGTGAGCTCTGAATGGGGCTGCTCTATGTGTTTTGCCGCCCCAAGCATGGCAGGCAGGCAGCTTTCGGCGGCACGCCTGCGGGCGGTCCCCTGGTCACGCCGATTCAGCGGCATGCCTGTGGGAGGTCCACCTGCCGCCAAATTGCCGTCGAATCTGCGGGACCGGCAGACCTCCCGCAGGCATGCTGCCGAAGGCAGCCTGACTGCCACCCTCACAGGGACCGGCAGGCCACCCCTGCGGCTTGCCGCCCCAGGCACGCGCTTGCTGCACTGGTGCCTGGAGCCGCCGCTGGCTCTGAAGCAAGGCTGCACAGCACAGAGACACCCTGGGTTACAGGGCAGGTGGTAACACGACCCCTTACTGGTCTGGGTTAAACCCTAAAGTATCACAGTTATTTATATGAATAATGAAAACAGTTATATTAGATAAATATATAAAGGGTATAAACCCCTCATGCTTTCAGAGCACAAGACCAACTGGCTAGGAAGAAAAGTCTGCAGGTTATTCCATATGGGGTTCCCTGCATCATCCTCTGAAGTAACTGGTATTAGCTACTATCAGAGACAGGATACTGACCTGGTTGGATCAATGTGGCAATCCCTCTGTTCCTATACTGGGACATATCCATCATAGATTTCCTATCATTGCGTTTGATTGCATCTGTGAGACGTGTGAAAGTCAGTGGGGGATCATGTACGCGGGACCCCATGCTCAGCGCTTTGAAATGAGCCCTAGCAATTAGCTACACAAGGAGTTATTAAAAAGCATCTGCAAAGTGGATTAGAAATTCATTCCTAAAAAAATTGGCATGACAAGCGATATATATTGCAAAAACAAAATGTGTTGCTTTTCATATGTTTTTGTAACCCAAACAATTTGTCTCTCACATTCCAAAGGCTGGAAACGGGAGCTGTCCTACAGTTAAGATTACAGTTTGCAGTCAGCTCCGCCAAAAGAATCTGTTAGAAAGCTGTTGCAGCAAAAACAAATATTGTTTTACTGCTGCTGTAGCTTCCATCAGACTTGAGCCATGATTCCCTCTCTACCATCTCTCTTCCTGCCCAATGCTTACAGAAGGCACATTGCTCAACGCCGAATGACTACTGCAAAGGCACACACTCTGGGAACAGTTTCCAGGACAGACTGAAAAGCACTGGATAGCGGGGAGTTTTAGCAAGGGGCCTCTCACCTCTGAACTGTCCTGCACCTGCACTGACATCCTAGTGATCATGGCCAGGATAGGGAAGGAATTGGAGAAAGGATGTTTTGGTGCATGCGGTGCTGGGATTCTGGTAATCGGCCTTCATTCCCAGCTCTGCCACAGACGCCTTGTGTGACCACAGGCAAGTCAAATCATCTCCGGGCCTCAATTCATCTTTAAAATGGGGACAATGGTATTTCTTTTCTCCAACTCTTTGTCTTGTCAGGCTGCAAACTCTTCCAGGCAAGGCTTGTCTTTTACTACATGGATGTACAGTACCAAGCACAATAGGGCCCAGACCTAAGCTGAAGACTCTAGCAGCTGTCCTAATAGAAGCCTCTCCCGTTCCCCACTGGCACTGGTGCCAGCATCACAAACTCATCACTACCACAACTGAGACTAACTGGCCCCGTTGCTGGCCACCTCAGTAGACGGGGCAAGGATTGAATGGGCCAGTGGGCTCCTCTCTTACCCATAGAAGGGTCCATTTTCCAAATAAGGGTTGAGACAAGGCAGTGACCCAGTTGGATTTCTGTCTCCAGGGCTGTCAGCCCTGCCTGTTCTCCTAACACATTTCCATTTGCCTTCGCCAGGTGGGCTCCGCTCCGCTCCTCATTAGCATGAAGCTCATAGGAAATTTTTTAAATTGAAACAAACAAACCAAGCGGTGCCTTTCAGTGCTGGCAGAAAAGGGTATTTGAATATGCAAATATTTCATGGGAAGGAGGAAAGAACTTGTAGAGCACCTTGTAAACAACGCCCATTAATGCTGCGCAAAAAAATAAATAAACAAACAAACAGGCCCAGATTTATGCTCCTGAAAGCAGGTGGGGGCAGTTCTCTCACTACCTTATTGAAGTACAAGCATGATTTCAGGAAGGGCTCCAGAGGTTGCTGCTGCTAAAACAAACCAAGTCCTACAGGATCACCAGGGCATGTTGAACTGTCATAGCCGAGCAGCATTGTTCGATGGGATGTAAAGAGAAACAGCCATATTTACAGCTGCTGTTTGAGCTCACTACGCCGTGCCGAGTTAATTGCAAGGTAGATGGAGGTGAGAGCTGTAGGGGACAGCAGCCGTCCAATAGCAGGACTTAATATCGAGTAGTAATGTCCCCAATAAATATCAGGCTAAATGGTTACACAGCACTGCAGCGTTGCAAGCCCGTGCCGTCGCCGCAATGCCTTTCCATAGCTGTGCCTTTCCACAGTGTGAGGATCCGCTGTTGTGTCACCGGGCTTTGGGCCCATGGCTCTGGTACATCAGTGTCCCGGTACAGCCATGCTTTGCTGCTCATTTCAGGGTCTCATTTCCCAGAGCTCCATACACCCTCAATCCAACCTTGAGACCTGGCCTTCAATGTTACGAGGCGATGACGCCAGCTCGCCAGTCTTCTCCCAGTCCAAACACTGCCCCAGCACCAGCTGCTTTCTCTCCCCAGCCCTCTGGGCGTAGCCCGTCTGTGTTAAAGGGTCCCCTCTCCTCCACAAGGGTCGTGTAGCCTATTGCACTGTGAGGCAGCAACAGCAGCAGGACATGCAGAGGTTAAACAGTCCCCTGCGGACTCTACCTAATGCCAAACCGTGTGGACGAAACCCTCAAACAGCTGAGCTGAACACCTGACTCTCGCCCTCTTGTTTTGGGGCTTCAAGGGATCTTTACATCAGAGACACCATCAGCTGGAAAGGCACAATACTGATGGTCCTTGTGTCTATCTCACACCTGTGGCAAAGAGAGAGACACTAGAAATTAGTGATGGCTGCCAAGTCCGTTCTGGTAAAGGAATAGCAATGGGCCCAAGCCGCAGGTCCTCACGTGCACTGGAATCCCAGCTCCCACCCATTTCCATGAGACTTACTCGAGTACCCACAGGGCAACTGCCTCGGAGCTGGTCCGTTGTAATGGCTGTGGGACAGTCATCCCTACACTGCACAGACTGCAGGACTGGGTTCACTGTTGGCGTAGGCTAGAGCTGCCCTAATCTGTGCCCCTGCTGCCATGATCCCTATGGGGCTTTGCAGAATCACCAGGGTGTAGATCTGCTTTGACTCTGTCCCCTCCCCACCCATCTCTCCTCTAGCTCACCAATGCCCTTCGTGCCCAAGGCAGTAGTGCAGGGGTCCCTATGCCAAAGGCGTTCCTTACCGGGAACTTGAGGCAGATTTGAGGCCCCTTACCTTGTGCAAACAGGCTGCAGAGTAACAATGAATTTGGCACATTCATGAAAACTAAAACCAGCCTTTTAGTAAGTGTATGGAAAACAACAGTATGGAAACCATCAATACCCCACAACTATCTTCCTCTTTCCATGCATCCACCATCCTGACATTAGTCCTCACTCATCTCCCCGGTATCTTAGCTGCTCACAAGGCGATAGATGAGATCCAAGATCTTACTGCAAATCTGGGGGGGGGGGGAGAGAAGGGAGGGAGCAGACAGGGGTGAGGAACATCACCTTGCAGAGGACAGACAGTGTGACCTTGGACTCCTGCTTGACCAGCAGTGGTTCACAGCTGATTCTTGGTATATTCCAACCAGCCACATTGTGCAAGACGTTTTTTTTTTTAAAGAAACAAAACTGTTCCTGCAAAATACCTATTATGCAAACAGCCCAGCTGCCCACGCGCTGCTGCATCCATCCATCCAATGAATGCAGAAGATAACAGCTTACAAAGCAAAACTCACTTGGCAAAAAAACACATGAGATCTCACTCACAGCCTTTAGGGCAGCAGTATGGGCTTGGCCAATAACTTCTAAAACCAACAGGGGAACTGTCCTGCAGGTCTTACTCAGCCGAACCAACCACTGAAGCCCATGGGAGATCTGCTGGAATAAAGAGTTGACCCAGTATCATTACGTTGTTGACGTTGGTAAGATACAACCTTGCTGCAGTTCATAAGGGAAGCAAGATAAATCGGATGGGAGACCTTGCAAAGAGGATGCCGGAGGTGTCATCTTTTCTCGGCATTAGCACTGAACCAGTATCACAGCAGGGCGAGGTCTTTGGGCTGAGGTGTCAAATCAAGGTCCCACCATGCATCGTTGTTATAGCAACAAAGGGGAGCATTCTAATCCAGGGCACCGCAAGCCAGGAAGGAGGTCCTTTGCTAAGCAAAGGCAGCAAAAGGATCCCAGCTAGCCTGGGACTATCTCGTCATCAGGACCAAACAGGCACTCTAAGGCTGCCCATCCATGCGGACCGCGGATGCAACAGGCACCTACAAGACAGCTGTGCAATTATTGCATTGGCAGACTTCAGGGAGACACCAGGTTATTTTTAAAGCCATGAAAAAAAATTTAAACAAACCAACCTAAGAAGATATGGGGGAAAAAAAAAAAAAAAAAAAAACTATCAACAGCAAGCGCCCCTGCTCCCTCCTCCTCACACTGCCTCCCACTCATCTGAGGCCAGGGAGTTAACAAGCTATTGGTGCTGCAGCATTGTGCTACTCATCAGAAAATTTAGAGGGTTAAGGAGGCTCCTCTTAAGTGCTTTTTAAACATTCGCTGTGGCACTTCCAGAGCTGACCCCACGAGCGCCACATGCTGCTGACATTTCAGCCTCCTCCCTCCCTTTGCCCCCAACTGACCTGCGGTCTCCCCACTCCAAGCAGCAGCTGCTGCACTACAATTAGTTCCCAAACGCCAGCAGGGGTGAGCCTTTTCCTGCTGCACTGTGAGAATTACGCCACGTTGGGTTGGCGGTTCACGTCTCTTCCCCCTTATGAAATGCCCTTGTTCTTGTGGCAGCCAAAGGGGTGGGGGATAGGGTGTCACTGCCTTAGACACTGGAGCAGAACCTGCTGGTGCTCTGGGCAAGGCAGGTGCTATTGCTTTGTGCATTGATCCCATTGGCACAATATGTCCTAGTCATGCCCTGTGTGACCCCACTCCCTGCTAGAGGCACTCAGTGAGCATAAGCTACTGGCCTGATAGGACTGACCCCATGCCCATAGTCTGCTCCAGCCCCGCCTCTCTCTCAGGACTTCAGCTTTATGACTTCACAATATAACAATTCAGCATCATTCAGTTATAAACCCATTCATCGCCCCTGAGCCTGGGTCTTCCTCAGGTGCCTACCTATTCCCGACAGGGTCCTCTATACCAGCCACTTACATTGGCTCCAGTGGCAGGCCTGGTACTCATCTACTTCCTATAGCTCCCCACCCCAACAGTGCCCTCTTGCTGATCAGTCACAGGTGAGGTGGGCCCAGCTCCCCTTAAAGGGCCAGCCAACCGCTGACAATGAGTCTCAAATTGTGCTCCTGCCAACCATCTGCAGAAACTTTCCTGGCTGTCTTTGGAATGAAATATTCAGAGAACTCAGCAGTGGAGGAGGAAGGGGTGGGATGGAGGAATCCAGTCCCTGAGAGCCTCTCTCTTGAATGAGATGGCAAGATTCCCATTGACTTCAAGGAGACCAGGATTTCCCCCATTGTCTACAGGAAGGGTCTGATCCCAAGAGGTGCTGAGCTCCTGCAGCTCCCATTGACTTCACCGGAAGCTGCAGACACTCAATATGCATCAGGTAGAGAACCATGAGGAAGCTATTGCAGGGCCCTTGAATCTTAGGTGCCTTGTAGCCACATCTACCCCAGGGCATTCTGGGACACCACAGCATCTATCCCACATGCTCAGCAGCAATGGACGAGGCAGATTAATTTCCAATGCAAGACACAACATTGTGGGGCAGGGCTAGGAAGAACAGATGAACCAGTGAAGCTGCGACACTTGCAGCTTCCCATCCACACCACTGTAGATGGTCCCGGTTAAGATGATCTGAGTTTAAGGCCCAGGGGCTCCTGCTGGTGGAGCCAGCACTTGTAAAATGCATGGAACATGTGTGGACACAAGGCATTGTGCAGCCAACCATTGCAAGCAATGGTTTAAGCATGTGGTAGGAAGCCCCAGGTTGCTAGCTGAACTGCTTTAGCCTGGATGCCTGAGCGGTACAGAAGAAATTAAACACAAGGGAAGGCCATGTCTGCAGTCTGTGCCTCAAGTGGTCTGAAAAAACATGGAGGGGTCTATCATAATGTAGGCGTGGCCATTTTGGTAAAACAGCGCTTAATATGCACCTCTCCGAGGGGCAGCTCAATTGTTAATTTTCTTTCCTTTTGCCAGGTCAGCAACCCCTTGTGCTTCCCCCACCCCCCAAACACACACACACACACGTTAAGCACAGTCTAAAGTAGGCAAAAGGCCATCACAGCAAACCAGGGGTGCAATGCCTTGGGCTTGTGCTTGCACGACGCCTTGTGTTCAAACAGCCCGTTGTGCATTTTACACACACTATTTACAGCATCTGGGAGGAGGTCTAAACTTTAAGCTGAGCTGGTCCCTTCTGCAAAAATTTATTTGGGGTTTCTCTTGGGGTGAACCATCTGGGCCAAAATTTAAATTTCAGTGTTAAAAAATAGAGGGACGGTGGAGTTGCACAGCTCACTATAAATACAGGGCCAAACCCTCACCTGGCATAAATGGACAGCTCCACCACACTGCTGATTTACACCCACCAAGGATGTGGCTTCTCATCATAACTTCATTTCCAACAAATGTCACTCTAAATGGACATTCTGGACAGACAGAGAGAGAGAGAGAGAGAACGTCAACGTGCCCCTTGCAACCCAAACACAGCAGCATCAGGCTAGAGAACGGGATAGCAAAACTGACTGATCTCCATTTGTTCTTCTGGGGAGACACAAACTGCACCCTCTGAGCCAGGTGGAATGCTGAAAGAGCCAGCCAACCCTCTCAATGGTGACAAGTAAACCAGGAAAATTTTGCTTTAATAATTAGAGGAGCTATTGCTGGTAAGGATGTTTTCTTAATCTGGCTGGAGCACTAGCAGTGTCTCTTTAATATCACGTCTCTGGGTGTGACTTCCAGGCTTTGGGACACTACACTCCTATCTATAGCCCGCCTGGCCGAGACTGCATAATGCTCTCCTGCTGCTACAGCCTCTGACTGTGAATGGACCAGTCCAGGGAAGTCAGCGGAATTTGTGCCTGAACGAGAACTGAGCGAGGACCTGAGGGTTTGAGCCATTAGGAGAAAGCAGCACAACCGCAGTGCTGGGAACCAGATGTAGGGATAGGGCCTCGAACCGACTCCTTATGAGTGGTCACAGAGGAGGGAGCTGCTCATTCAGCCTGGACCTGTCAGTCAGACCCTCCTTACAACAGTTCCTTGGGGTGACTAAGGCAAGACCAACTTAGAGCAGAGGGCAACAGTATGTGCTCAAAGTGACTTGAGATAAGAGAAGGGCAAGACAAGCCCAGTGGTCAGGGAAGCAATACTGCCGAGTGGTTCAGGGATTAGCCTCGGGTAAGGAGACCTGGCATCTTTTCCCAGCTCTGCCACTAACCCTGGGAAGGTCACTTCACCTCTGTTCCCCTCCCATGCTTTGGGGCAGGGTACTTTTGTTTGTACAGCTCCTAGCACAGCAGGGCCTCCCATTGAATCTGGGACCTCTGGGTGCTACCATAATATAAATTATAAATACATGGGGGGTTGGGTTCACTTGCTTCCAGAGATGCCCCCCAGCCAGGAATCCAGCATGGAATCACCACCAATTGCAGAGAAGAGGTGTGGGTCTGTACTCTTGGTTTGAGCCCAGATCTAGTCTGCAAGCTGCTTGAGGCAGGCTAAGTCCTGCTCCTTTAGTCTTATCCTGCACTAGCACATGCACTCACTCCACCCACTGCCTCGGAGGTCAACCAGCAAATGCCCTTTTGTTATGGTGGGCCCCACAGCATTCAACTCCCTCCCTCCTCCAACCTGTCCCTTCCCCTTAAAACCACCACCACACACCCCTCCCGCAGCCTGCTTTTGGAACAGTGCCAGATGGCCCAATATTTATCACCTTCCCTGCCAGCCCCTTTCTTGCATTGGGTGTATATACACTGGAGGCTGGCATCTGACAGTGATATTGTATGAGGGGTTATTCCCTTGTGCAGCATCCAGGGGACTGTTGCTGTTGTCTTAATGACCGAGCTATTGTTCTCCATGTCAGTTTGTACAGTACTGAGCACACTAGCCATGCTACTAAAATACTCACTCCACACCCCTGCACCTTGCCCAGGCATTGGGAGGCAATGCACCCCAGTAGGATTGGGGAGTATTTTGCACTGGTGTAGAAAGTGCAGGGGAGCAAACAATTGGGTTTTATAGGTGTTATGAATTTACCCTCAGCAGGCCATGAACTCCTGCTGGACTATTAGGTCCTGAAGA
This sequence comes from Trachemys scripta elegans, assembly GCF_013100865.1. Classification (NCBI taxonomy): domain Eukaryota; kingdom Metazoa; phylum Chordata; order Testudines; family Emydidae; genus Trachemys; species Trachemys scripta. The sequence goes on from NC_048318.1 coordinate 9,018,601, forward strand.
TCACATGCAGGGTTGAACTCTCTGCTAGTGCAAGTTGCCACAGTCCCATTGACTTTGACTTCAGTCACTTTGGAAGGGAATTAAGATCAACTAAACTAAAGCCACATGCGTTCTGAATAAGTGCCCATGCAGGCGTTTAATGAAGTTTTACTAATTCACTTTAAAATCCAGAGTTTTGGTTCATTTGGATTAGCTTTCCTGAGTGTCCCCATGTAGACAAGCCCTCTGTTTTGTTTCAGAAGGGGACAGGCTCATGGGCATGTGGAAGTGGCACTTGAGAGAATAACCCCATGGGGTTGCTTAGCCCAAGGGGTGATGTAGTCAGCAGTAGAACCTTTCACCACCCGGCTGCTGGTGCATGAGTAGCAACCAAAAGTTGGCACAATTGGGTGTTTTTCCCCCGTGGACTGTGGGAAATGAGTTAAGTGCTCACAGCCCAGCTCTTCCTGGCATGTGTCAGGCTCAGGCGTCACTATACTATATTCACTCACTGGTGACCTAGTGGCACACTCAGAAGCCATAGTCTGAACAAGCAGTGGAGCAGGATACTTGGAAACTGTCCCTCCAGGAAAGAGGGAAGCACATTGGCAGAGGACAGATGTGGAGAGGGAAGATTGTCCTGCTGATGCCCGCATTGCAACCAGGCTCTGTGGATAGACAGAGGACTTCAGTCTCCAGAGCAGTCCACCCATCAGCCCAGGAAGACAAAACTTAGCAGGGATGAGCTCTATGACTGGGGGACCTATTTCCATTCCCTGGACGTTTTCCATCTCTGAGCAGCATCCATGGACTCCTGGGATGCATTCACACAGTTATGGGTATTATCTGGATTCTCTGCTTGGTGCCTGCATTTGGCTCCCTTGTTTTACACCTTCAACCACACTCCTGCTCTTGTCTTACCACTTGTTATCCTCTATGCATAGGTCGATTCCTGACTCTGTGGCCTTTCCCCTATTTGAGGTGGTGGACCTTTTATCCTGGTGGGCTCTGCCTACCCTTCCAGGATTTCAAATAGACCATAACTCCAGGAGGAAGAAGCTGGTCAGGGGGATGGAAGTAGCAGGTTCTGACTGGGGAGTTTTTTTCTGGTCCCTCCTCCCTGCTGAATTCCTCTGGGAGGCCTTCACTGACTCCCTGAACTTCCCAGGAGGGTGGATGCTGTCTGGGGTTCTGTGCTTGGTGTCACCTGCAATTTGCCTTTTTTCATTCTTTATCCCCTATAATCAGTTAAGCTCTGCCTTCTGTGGCCCCTCCCTCATCTGAGGGGCTGGGGTCTTCCATTGCTTTGGTCTGCCCACCCCCAGGATTTAAATAGACCCAAACTAAATTCACACACACTCACAGTAAAACAAGCTCACACTTTATTCATTTAGAAGGAGAAACGCAATTAGCAGAACTCATTGGTTTCTAAAAACGTAATTTGTTTTCCGCTGAAATCTTCCTTCGACATGGGTCTCCGGATGGGCCGTTCTTTGCACTGCTAGCTCTGCTAGGTGAAGAGATTATGTCAGTGCGATTATACTTCTGCCACAGGATATTTATGCCCACTGCTAGATAAATTGCAAGGTGATGCGAGTCACATTTATCCCTTAAGGTACCTAAATGAATGCTGCTTACTGCAGCTTCGCTATTCTGAAGGAATGATAATGGCTCGGAGATGCTCAGCATGATGGATGATGCCGCAAGAGTGACAGTTGCTGAGGCAACCGTTTAAAACGATACATCACACTCCACTCTGATTGGCTTAGAGAATGGATGAGGTTCACCTGCTTGTGCCAGTCGGCAACATGCTTATTGGTAAAAGTTCAGCATTACATTGTCCATTGTATTTTTATGGATAATTTGTTTTTTAATTGCTCTGGGGGATTGTGTGTGGGGATATTAAGTATTACAGGCAAACAAGGAATTCTGAGTGAATTCCGCAGTTCTACAGCTGGCTGCAGGAGGGAGTCTAGTCTGGTGATCAGGAGGCCTGACTCCTAACCTATTCTTAATTCTACTCCTAATGCTAGGCGGGAAGGCTGCCTAGTGGTCACCACCAGAACTATAGTCAGGACTGCTGGGTTTTATTCCTGGCCCTGCCAATAGCTCACTGTTTGGCTATGATCCTGCCAGCTCCCCAATACCAGGTGGCAAAAGGTTCCCCGCGATGCAACAATAAAACTCAGCTGGCCAGCTCAATACACCTCATGCACTGTTGTCATGATATTCATTTGAAGGAGGTCTTGTAATATATGCTGTGGAATGGAGACCAGTGTGGTAGTAGTTTCCAAATGATATATTACAAGCCATGAATATCACTGTGAAATGTGTCACAATGCTGTATGTGAAATTATGAACATGCTCTGGTGTTAGGTTTTGGAGCCTGTAAACAGACAAAGGAGGCAAAACAGGGTTTTTCTCTTCCAGAGGCCAACACCTCAGGCTCAGTTGCAACCAAGAACAGGGACAATGAGCTATTCATTTGCATCTAAAGTTGCAGAAAAATCATGTGCACTGTGAATCACAGGACATTGCAAAGTTAACATGGCATCGGCTCCCTGGTGGACAGGGAAAGCTGACCCCACCCCCAACCCAGCCCCAGGAGGGCCTGCTGAATTTGAAGACAAAGGTAAATTTTGGGGTGGGATTTGTCACTTGAGAAAGCAAAGAAGCCAGCCCTTCGTATCTATGAAAGATGGGTCAACTTGCTAAAAAAGCTGGAGAATGCTGACAGTGTGAGTAAGAAACTGTGGTAGACAAAGGTACATCTTTGCAAGTTTTAGACACTAAAAAGCCTGTTATTTGTGTTTCCTATCTTTCCCCCTTGCTTGCAACAACTTTAATCTAGGTCCTTGGTTAAAAAATTTATTCTTATTTTTCCTACGAACCACCTCAGTGCTGTGTATTAAGGCAAAGTGTTTAACCGCAGCTGAGCTAATAAGCTGTTGGGTTCACTGGGCTTTTGAGGCAGCAAACTGAGTGTACAGGAAGAACGACTGCACAGTGCAGGGGAGACTGTTTTGGAGAGATTCTAGACCAGAAGGTTTGCCCGGGAAACCTTGCAAGGATTAACTGGACTGATGGAAGCCAGGGTGAGAGCACTGTGCTGTGAGCAGGCCCCTGGGTCAGGGCTCTGAGTCAAAGCTGCGCAGCACAGAGGCACCCAGGCTTACAGGGCAGGCAGTGACAGAGCCCAACTGGTCTGGATGAACCCCCACAAGTCACATCGGCTTTAGGCCATTCACTTTTCCTGTCCATTGCCTCAGTTTTCCTGTCTGTAAAATGGGGGATCATCAGACTTCCCTATCTTCTAGGAGGAAGGCGGTATGGCTTCTTTCATTAATGTTTGTAAAGCATTAGAGAGCTGCAGAGGAAAGGGCATGAATATATAAACGTAAAAGATTAGCCAGAACTGGCATGCCAGCCCAGAATTCCTCACGCTTTGGGAAAGCTCCAATCTAGAGTCACATCCTAATATCACAGCATGACCAAGCACCATTGCACACAAACCATCTCTGGCAGCCTGAATGGCTGAGGCAGATTCCATTGGCCATAACTCCCGCTCAGAGCCAATCCGAAGTCCATGGAGAACCAGCTGTTCACTACATTAGCAGCATGGTAAATTTCCCCTTGGGTAATTTTATTCTGGAGCCATGGGTCTAGACAGAGCCAAATGCTAACAAACCCTGGGTTGCTAGCTACCCCAATCCAGACGCAAGGTATATGCTGGATCAGAAAGGAGCTCTGAAGTACTGGAAATGAGAGCTCAAGGCTCCTTTACTGGGGCTGAATTACTCTCACAGCTTAAAGTCAGTGGGGCCCAACCTTACTACACAGGACAGTCACATAAACCTAAGCACAAGCTTGGGTGAGGCCACACAGATTCTACATATTTTAGTAAGATTTAGAGTCACCTGTATGGATTGATATTTTAAGTTCAGCTTGCTTTATATTTGGACAGACAATACATAGAAACAGCTCATTTACACACTTGTGAAAGCTAAAATGATGTAAACAAGCCAAAACGCTAATGAATTGGCCATTAATATATTGTGGTGAAGCAGGCCCTGGGCCTTATGAAATGCTCTGATGGGCCATACAAGACCCACAGGCCATAAATTGGGCACCCCTGGTTTAAAGTGATGCTCTCCAAATCAACCACTTGATTCAATATTAGAAGACATTGACCCTTGGTTGGTCCTGTGGGATAGGAGGAGGGATAGCTCAGTGGTTTGCGCATTGGCCTGCTAAACCCAGGCTTGTGAGTTCAATCCTTAAGGGGGCCATTTAAGGATCTGGGGCAAAATTGGTCCTGCTAGTGAAGGCAGGGGGGCTGGACTTAATGACCTTTTGGGGTCCCTTCCAGCTCTATGAGATAGGTATATCTCCATATATTTTTATTACTCTGCAGTAAAACAACCCAGCTACCCCCTGTTGCTGACATCCACTGTCAACAGGTCCATTTCCTAGACAATGCACGATCCTATTACAATACATTTAGCGAGCACCTGTAGCAACACAGCACGAGCACCATGAAGACACATGGAGTCAGTTCTGAGAGAGCCTGCCTAAACCACTTCCTGCACATTTCTTGCCTGCCTCTATTGCAAGGACTGGCTAGATGCAACCTTAGCACATGAGATCCAGCAGGATCACAGCCCAGGGTGGTGGGCATTTAAACCCTAGGTGGTGAGAACTACATGGAGTAAAAAATACTCACCAGCTAAAAGGGTGGGAAAGATGCAATCCACAGCAGACACAAGACAGTCACTTAGGGTGGCTGCTGCTCTCTCTCCCCCATTTCAAGGGCCAACCAGCACAAGAGCATATTGGGAGGGGCTCCCATAAGGAAGTGAAGCCAGAGGAGAGGATAGGGCAGGCAGGCAAAGAAGAAACAACTGGGGTAGGCAGATTGACTTCCTACCTGTGTAAAAGCCAGTCCTCTGCATAGGAGGTGTCCCCCAGGCAGTAGCTCTCAACCTTCCCAGACAACTGTACCCATTCAGGAGTCTGATTTGTCTTGCATATCCCCAGATTTGAGCTCACTTAACTGCTTACTTACAAAATCAGACATAATACAAAAAAGTGTCAGCACACTTACTGAAAAATTGCTGATTTTCTCAGTTTTGCCATATAAAAATAAGATAAAACAATTGGAATATAAATACTTGCATTTCTGTGTATAGTATATAGAGCAGTATAAACAAGTCATTGTCTGTGTGACTTTTTAGTTTATTACAGCTTCATTACAGCTTCCTATGTAACCTGTTATAAAACTAGGCAAACATCTAGATGAGTCAACATCCCCCAGCAGTACCCTGGGGGTACACAGAGGTCTTCCAGGGGGTAACACCACTGGTATAGGGCTAGTGCTTTGGAGGCAAGCCTGCCTCTGTTTCTGTCACACAGTGCTCCACTTACCGCTTGTCTGATGCTGCCTCATGATCACGCTGGTGATTAACTTTCGAGGTCAATGCCCTCTTCTACAGTTTGCATGCAGTCACACCATTCTTCTATCACCTGTCTGCTGCCTCATTCTCACTCACTCCAGGAATTGCAGCATCCTTGTCAGGACTCAGCCCTCTGGCCAGGTCACTCAGCATTCCTCCCCCCCCCCTATAATCCTTCAGTCTCTATTACTCCCACAGCAACTCAGACAGGCTTCCAGTTCACTACCCCACCAGTACCACTACCAGGGAGAGGAACCCAGGCCTGCCCTCTACTCCAGGTTTTAACCCAGGGCCCTTCAACGTGCAGCCAATCTGCTTACTCCCCAGCACTTCTGCCTCTGTGGGGTTTTCCAACTACTCTACTTCCTCCTTTCTGGGAGTAGGGTGACCAGACAGCAAGTGTGAAAAATCAGGACCCGGGGGGGGGGGGGGGGATAGGGGCCTACATAAAAAAAAAAGACCCAAAAATCAGGACTGTCCCTATAAAATTGGGACATCTGGTTACCCTACCTGGGAGCAACTGGGGCTACTTACCACTTCAGCCCCCAAACACACCTCCCTTTTCCCAGGAAACAGCTGCAAATTACCTCCCTACAGCCCCCTGACTGTGGGCAACTTCCTGGCTTTATAGAAGCCCTACCTGTTCCCTCACAGGTGAGCTTCCCCTAATTAGGGTTTTCCTCTCAGACTTCAACCAACGAGGATAATTGGTCCAGCTGGCCTCCATTAACCCCTTCAAGGCCAGTATGGGGTAGACACCCAATCACACTCTCCCCTTTGATGTTTTGTTTCCACAATAAAAATCTGGGGCTATATCCTCTTGCGGGACAACACCCCTAGAGCTCATGGAGTCACTGCAGCAGGGAGTTTGGCCCTGTGTTGTTGGGGTGGTATCAACTACTTCTGGCACTTATTTGGTGCCACCACCGTACATGTCCCTCTCTGTTGAGGTATCTCCTGTGCCCCAGGGGCCCTGGAACAATGGATGAGCCCTGTGTTTACTTGGAGCATAACCTTACAGTGTTACAATGAGATGGTGTTGCAACTTCATTGTGTGATGTCCCATTACCTCGTTACTTAGTAACAAGGTTCACATGGATGGGAAGTCTAAGCAACAGACTTGACTCACAAGCAGCCCCTTCGTCATCGGAATCCATCGCTGACAGCAGTCTCTGCATCCCCTTTGAGCAGCAGCTCTTTGTACCAGGAGGCCTCCTTAGAAGAATAACTGGGAATAAGGGACAGAGCCTTGCCTCTAGGCCACCGGCTTGAGCCAGCTCCAGCCACCTGACAGCTGGCCAGTGGCCTATGTGAAATGAGGTGTGGGGGTCTCCGTCCTGTTCCTAGTGGATGAGTATCCCCAGCATGGAAACCACCCTCCCCAGCAGCTGAGGCCAAGCACCATGAGGAACAATGGCCCTTTGGGTCAGGGGATGGAGTGTGTTGGTCTGCGGGCAGGAGAGTTTACTCCTGCTCTGTGGCTAAACAGCAGCACGTGGGTCCACCTCATCTTTCACCAACACCCCCCAGCTGATAAAAGACATAGTGTGACAAATTGGTCAAAGAGCAAACACTTAGAAGAATAAATGAGTTTTGGCCCCTTGTGGATCCCTCCACCATGTTCCTCCTCCTACCACAGCTCCCTCCAGCCAGGACAGTGGTAACCCTGGAAATGCCTTCGCCATTCATCCTCTGCACACTGAACATCATCTCCCTGTAGGGCCTCCTTAGTAACAAAGCAGGGACTTCCCCTTTCAAGGGCCAGCTTCCCTTCCCAAGTTTGATGGTCTGCTCATCATTTCACACCATTCATAAGCAGGTTTCACTCTGGAAGCTGCTCCCATCATCTCTAGCTCTGTTCCATTAGCACTTCAACCTATATGCTGATGCTGGTTCATCTCCATGTATTAGGTTTCAGAGTAGCAGCCGTGTTAGTCTGTATCCGCAAAAAGAACAGGAGTACTTGTGGCACCTTAGAGACTAACACATTTATTTGAGCATAAGCTGTAGCCCATGAAAGCTTATGCTCAAATAAATTTGTTAGTCTCTAAGGTGCCACAAATACTCCTGTTCTCCATGTATTAGGCTCACAAGGAGCTTGTTAAAGAAACCTTTAAACCCAGAGCAGGGGAGGGGAACTCAGAGAATCCCAGCAGGCCAGCGGAGTTGGGCTTTAAAAAACTGAAGGACTATGTATGTTTCCTACATTCTTCCTCCTTAAAATAATCCTTAAGCAGTATGATGTCACCTCAGTGCTTCTGTTTTACAGCATTTTAATGGCTGCAGGAGTCCAGTGGTCTCCCTGCCCCAGGTGATTACTAAAGGGAAACTGCCAATTATTCTCTGATAAGCACCATGCAGCCTGCCGCCTCTTCTGATCAGAGGACGGAGTCTTGACAGGGAGGTGTCTAGGTCCCTACCCAGTGCTCAGGTTGGGCCCAGTGCTCAGTGGAAAGGAGCCGTGGCTGAGTCTCCGCACAGTGCTCTCGGGAAGCAGGAGAATGATGGGCCTTGTCTACATGGGAACGTTGCACGGGCTTAACTTGAATCCGCTTCGCAAACAGTGAGGTTAACCCAACGCAAAGCCTGGTGTGGACACTCTGATTCTGGTTCCCAACTGATTCAAGCTTAACTGAGATAAACCTCTCTTAACCCAAAACCAAAGCATCCACACCAGGGCAAGGGGGGGATGCGGTTTGCACTGGATTAACTATGTTGGTTTCAGTTCGCTGTTTATGTTAAGCCAGCTCAGCACTTAATCTGAGTGGCTAACCCCAGTGTCGCTGCTGCTTTAACCCCAGGCACTCAGGCTGGTGCAGTGTAATTGTTCACACCACCTCCTCCCATGCTCACAAGCCCTCTCTCCGATCATGCGTGCTCTGATACAGACTCCCAGACCGCAGAGGCAGCCGTCAGGCCCACGTTCCAGCTCTCTCGGCTCCCGCTGACAGGCATGTTCCGTGTTGGCTCTGATGGGGATCTCCTTCCCCGCGTCCCTGGCCTCGGCCTCGGAGCAGCAGCCTTAGTTCCGCCTGACAGCTCCCAGCACCGAAACGTTGTCGAGCTGACGACCGAGCAGAGCCAGGGGGATTCAGATGCTCCTGGTGCTGCTGCTGCAGTAAAGCCAGCTCCATCACAACATGTCTGTGTCCTCCAAGGGGCCCTGGGAGGCAGGTGCAGAGACTGGAGAGAGAGGCGCTTGGAACAATGGAGGCTGCAGCCACACATGCAGCCAAATTGAGCTGGGAAACCAAGCAAGGAAGAGAGGAAGCCCACAGAAGAGGCATAAAAGCGCATCCAGACCTGCAGCGCTTCGTGGCCCATCCCCGAGAGGGGGTGGCTTGGTGGCCTAAGCGTCAGGCCAGAAGTAGATCTCTTCCCTCCCTGCATTGCCAAATTCCAGCCCCCCCTGGGGTCAGCAAACTGGGACCTCCAGTCGGCTTGCTGTGCGAGGGTCTGAGACAAATTCATGTCCCAGGCAGGCCCTGTGGACCCCACCCACCCCTCTCCCTTTCCTCAGGGGCCCTGATTCAGCAAAGCACTAAAATACGGACTTAAGTCCATCCCTATCCAGCAAAGCACTTCTGTGCAGGCTGAAAGTTAAGGAGGTCCTCCCATCCCATTGAAGTCAATAGGGCTGAAAGTTTAACACATGCTGAAGTGCAGGAGGCCTATGCCGTGCCCCACCTTCTCCCCCACCACCACGTCCCCCCTCTGCCATATGCATCATTTGTCCCTAGAACTCAGCCCACAGCAGAGAAAGTTTTGTAGAGGAGCAGAGCAGGGTGACGTGGGAATGAGCCAGAGCCACATTGCAAGGACCTGGCACTGCCTTACATGTGTGTCAGTGCTGACTACAGAATCTCCTCCTCAGCTTAATCACCTCCAATTAGTGCCTCTAATGAGTGCGTTCAAACCCTCTCTCCTATTGTCCATCCCTCGCTCCCCCCCTGATCTGCAGCTCTCTTTCTGACGCATTCGCCCCCCACCCCTCCCACAGCCCTGTCCCTCTTCCCGTGAGCAAGGTGTTTGCACCATCACAGCGCTGTGACTCAGGGCCACCTTACCTTGCCCGTGGGCTCAGGAATGCTCATCGCTCAGCTCAGCCTGCTTTTCCCCCATCTGTTCAGCGCAGCAGAGCTCTTTGTCACATGTACCAGGGCTCAGGGCGGGGAGGGGAGAAGGAGGATGGGGTAGGTGGGCTGTCAGCAATCAAAAATCTCATTCCCCCATGTTGATGCACAGAGAAGAACAGCCGCCTCTTGCCAAAGCCATTGAATGATGTGCCGTTCTGTTCCTCTCCGGCAGTGAGTAGCAAAGCTTTTGTTTCCCTCAGCGGAGAGGGGTTGCTGGCACTGCCTTCTGCAGGAGAACGCGGTGCCTTTGAGGTCAGATTCACGCTGGCTCTGACTCTCGGGGTTAAGAAGGCTAACGGGGATGGAGGGAGAGATTCCAGATGATGCATTACTTGCTCTACATTGGCACTTCTGCACAGCAAGCAAGATGACCCTGGAGTAGCTGTCCCTTCTGCTCCTGGCCAAGGGGAATAAACTGCTTTACCTGTCCCCTCTTTGGGGCTTTGTATGGTGCTGTCAACCCTACGGCCCAGCTGAGTGGGCCACAGATGGGACTCCCTTTGGAGAACACTGCTGCTGCGGGGGTCTGTATACAGCTGGTGGGGATGCAGGGGTGGATGGTGTGTGTGTGTGTGTGTGTGTGAGAGGAGGGGCCTGTCCCTTCAGGGCTGTGAGCTTGAGCATGAAAATCTGGGCCTTGAACTCCATCAGCAGCCCTTCCGCTCTGTTCACAGAACTCGGGTGACCAGCTGTCCCGATTTTATAGGGACAGTCCTGCTCTTTGGGGATTTTTCTTACATAGGCTCCTATCACCCCCCACACCCCGTCCCGATTTTTCACACTTATGAGCTGGTCACCCTACACAGAACAAACAGGGAATTTCCACTGGGAGGGGCCGAAAAGCAGCAGCAGCTTTCGCGACTGAGGACAAAATCCTGCCCTGCCTAGTGGAAGCGTTAAGGTGGGAGAGGGGAACCAGAGCACCACAGGGCATGTGTACCCACGCCGCTAGCCATCGCAGCCGGGGCAGGGCCTGGGCACACCTCAGTAGAGGGATGCATTTGGCTGGACCGTTCAACAAGAACAGTGCTTGGCTGCCAGCTGACTGGGCAGCACATGCACAAGCCGCTTGGAACCCGGTAACACCCCTTCGCTGGCAGGCCAGGCCCTTGGGGCTCTGGGCCACTTCAACTCTAGAGCAAGAAGAGCATCCCTATGCCATCCTTCCCCCATGCACCTGTGCAACACAGGGCAGCACTGGGCCAGGCCGTAAATGCTGCATCACTGATGTTGATCAACCATCTTCCACTTCCATCTGCCCTGCAGCATCACAGGCTGGCTTCCCTCCCAAATACCTTGTCCTTCAGTAGCTGCTTTCACCTAGCAGCTGCAAAGATGCCTTGACATTTTTGCCTCGCAAACCCACCCCCCCCTCCGAAGCATAGGTCAGCCTAATATTCCCAGCCCATTGTAACAACCACCCCTAGCTCGTACATAACAAATTTTCATCCGTAGATCTCAGTGCATTTCGCAAAGGAGGTTAGAATCACCACCATTTTACAGATGGGGAAACTGAGGCACCAGGCAGGGAAGGGGCTTGCCCGTGTTCACCCCACAGCAGAATCAGGAACTGAATCCAGATCTCCTGAGTCCCAATCCAATGCTCTAAGCACTAGGGGAAGTGACTTGCTCAAGAACACACAGTGGGCCAGTGGCAGAGTCAGGAACAGAGCCCAGGAGTCCTGACACCCAGCTCTAATCCCTAGGCTAGAGGTTCCCAAATTGCAATCATTGTGGGCTACAGTCACTAAGGGCAAAAACAGGTGCAACTTCCTTGACACTGATGTCCCGTTAGACCTTGAGTACTACTCAGACTGGGTGTCCAGCACGATTGGCATTGAGCCACTGGGCTGATTAACTCCTGGTCCTTCCTGAGTGCTGCGTGGGCACCTTTCACCCACATCCTGTGGCTCTGTGCCATAATCGCTGGGATGCACTCATTTGCAGTGCTTGTGCCCATTGCTTTATTCCTCCTGGGGTAAGAGCAAGACTGTGTCAAACTCCCCTTCGCCTATGTTCTTAATTAAATTAGGATCAATTACCCACCACCAGAGAATTATTAAAGGGAACTTTTTTTGTCAAGAGGTCAGGGACAGAGCGTGAGTGGCCAGGAGTGTACAAGTAGGCACATGTCTGTGTATTAGTACATGTGTGTATGAGCATGCACACGCATGTGATGGCTTGTGTCTATCTCTGTGTGTGTGCCTGTGAACACTTGTGTGCATTCGTATGTGTGTCAGCGAGTGGTAGAGCAGGAGGAGAGTCAATTCAGGCCAATCTCCAGTGCTCACTGATCCCTGCGAAGCACTAAACCTACGGCAATGCACCTCCTGAGCGGGTACCATGGAAACACTGTTCCTTCAAAAATATTCAATAACACTTTTTTTTTTTAAAAGCAACTAATTGAGGAGTGAAGGGTTTGACACCAGCCAGAATGTATTCCCTGTGAGCCAGCTAGCGGAGAAGCAGGGGAGGCTGGGTAACTGCGAGGGGCACCAGAGCTACCTGGTCAGTGACATCCTGGGGGTTGCTTTGTGTTTCAAGGAGGAAAAGGAAGATCTTTGCTGGACCAAAGTGTGTGCAAGTGACAGAGAGAGAGGGAGATTAGAGTAAATGAAATACACGGCAGGAGATGGCAAGGGACAGGGAGCCGTGGGCAGGGGACAGAGACAAGCACAGAGCTGAAACTCCTGAAGCTCCTCTTGACTCCACTTGGAGCTGCACGTGCTAACTTCTTCATCTCTCCCTAAGCACAATCAGAGCTCACCCCACCTCGGCTGCCTGTCTGTACCTACAGTCCCACCTGTTGCCCCTTAGCAGCCTTCACCCCGGCTGTGATCACCCCCTGCTGCCCAGCAACCACCATCCCCAGAGTGCTGGGGGAGAGAAGAGGGAAGGGTGCAGTGCCGTAGTTCAGCCCCATCACGCTGTGGCAGGGACGATAAGGGAACAGGAACCGAAGGGAGCTAATGGCTGAGGAATCCCAGGGGAACGCGGTGTATTCCTGCCCTTACACTTCATCACTTGGCAGCGCCACTCGCCAAGCCGCCTTGCTGGGCGCCAGCAGCTCGTCTCGTGCTCTCTCGCCCACACAGCAGATGGCAGCCTCTCACTGGGTGATAATGTTTATTTTTTTGGTGGTTATTTTTATGAATTTCCCTCCCCCAGACCCCCATGAGAGAAGGACATAGTTGCGAGAGGATGAACTAGGTGCGTGGGAATTGAGCCTGGTAGCACAGAAAGTTGAGGAGACAACGGCTGGTCATCTCACCCCTTACCGCCTCTCTCATCAGCCCCAAACCTGTCCCACAGCAGCGACCCCAACCTGCTGTGTCCCCTCAACTCCCGCTGAAGCAGAAGGACAGGGAGGGAGCTCACCTCTGAGTCTTAATCCTCAATTTTTCATTGATTTAGGCATCTTCTTTTGGGGAGGGAGGCAACTTGGGACACCTCCACAGGGCCTGAGTGCCAGCATCCACAGAGCTAATGGAAGCCAATAGGAGCTCAGCTGTTTCTGGATCCTTTGAGGTGTTTTGATTTGGGCTCTCAAAACTGCATCCCCCACAATCAGTGGTCCCCTTTGGGAAATATTAGCCATACCTCATTGGTTGCTCTGCATGCACACTCCACTGACCCTGCCATGGAGGGACACCTGCTCCAAGAGGAATGCAGGCATCCGAAGAAGTGGGCTGTAGTCCACGAAAGCTTATGCTCTAATAAATTTGTTAGTCTCTAAGGTGCCACAAGTACTCCTGTTCTTTTTGCGGATACAGACTAACACGGCTGCTACTCTGAAACCAGTCACCAGACTGTGAGCTGAAAGACACCACAGTCCCCACACTGATCCCTGGCCTCCCCTGGCATTGCTCCACCCATAGCCCTATAGTCTGCCACTCAATCCTGGGACATTCATCTCCTTGGCTCAGGTCTCCTGTCTCCAGCCTAAATTCAGAGGCAGAGCTGCTGGCAGGCTGGAGAAGCCAAGAGGGGACACAGTTCAATGCCTCCTCCAGTGACCTATCTCAGAGATAGAGGCCTGGGGTGAGCAAGTCCAGCAGCTGTAGGTTCAGCTAGTTTTCCTGCTCTGGGTACACTAGTGGGGAAGAGGGGGGGGGGGGGGCCAAAAAAAAAAAAATCACACAGGAGCTGCAGCACCTCCATGTGCGTAACCTACCACATTGGTTAATGGGTCTCCCAAGGGTAAAACAATCTAGGTAATTTATTCCTCACAAACTACCTCACCCATGTAGTGTCACTCCCAGCTGTTCTGTGACACAGCACAGAGCCCAGGAGGAGTGACTGACAGCCAGCGCCACCTGAGGGCTGTTTAGACCCATGAGCTTGGTGGGTCTTAGTCAAATTCCCTGTGGACAGATGACATCACACAACCGACTGGCATTGATTGGTCTCACTGGGGTCACTGTCAGTTGGAGACCAAGGAACGACTGATGACCTCTCACCAGGCATATCAGCTATCTGCCTGCCTACCTTTCACCACTGCTCTACCTACCTGCCAACCACCATGCATGCCATCTGTCCACCTAGCTACCTACCCTTCTCTCTATGGTAGAACTATATTTCTGTATTGTAGCACCAGTCACCATAGCATTGAAACACAGAGTCGGCTCTCCCCTCTCCACCTTAAAGGCAGTCCTTCTAGGTCAAGGTTGGGGTGCACTGGTAGAGCAGACGGGGACAAAGGGAGCAATGGGGAGCTTGTATGGCCACTACCCATGCTGTCCCTCTTCTGAAGGCAAACAGAGGGCTTCAGCCGGCAGGGTTGTCAAGCCCTCATCCTCTCCCACTGTGCCATTCCCTTATGGGGTGAAGTGCCCCCCTCCAGTGGGACCAGAACATGGCCTGTGCTCACTCCATTCCTGACAATCGGGTTTAAACAGGACTTGAGTGGGGCCTGGCCTTTTGCTGGCTCTTTGCACATGGCTGACTTACACCTTTAAAGATTACAAACCAACCGAGAGCCCAGCTCCCAGCCCGTGGCAGCCTGCTGGGTGTAAGGATTAGGGCCAGCCCAGCTAGGGCTTTGTTCAGCTTTGACTTTACTGCAGCACAAGGAAACCGACCAGCACCGCGAGACATAACGAGGGACCTAGGCAACAGTGACTACTATTCTCAAATAATAGGTGGGCAATAGGCACACAGGAATTGCTATGACAGAGCCTAATGAAGTCATTAATATGCTTGAAAGGAAGCCAAGGAAAAATCGGCTGAGCAGTAACGTCCAAGCCTTTCATGTTCTCTTAGACGCAGTGGCAGAGTGTCTATGTCGATCCCAAAGCGGTGCTCCTGCAGCTGCTAGCTAACGCATCCTCGGGAAAAGGGGGAATTAATGCTCAACACAGAGGATTCCCATGAACCTTTAGTGCTAAGGACCACAAAGCATTTGTACCAAAGGGAGGCAGTGTGGCCTAGTGGACAGATCACTGGACTGGGACCCAGGAGCATTGGACTCAATTCCTGGCTCTGCCATTGGTTTGCTAGGTGACCTTGGGCAAGTCTTTCACTTGCCTGTGTCTCAGCTTTCCCATCTGTAACATGGGGATAATGCTACTGGCCTCCTTTGTGAAGTGCTTTGAGATCTAGGGATCAGAACTAGGTGTTGTTATTCAATTCCAACCGATTTTCTCACCACTCTGCCTACCGGGGTCATTTCTCCAGGTGCTATTGTATCCCATTCCCTTCTGCCATTGAGTTCATCACACTCCACCACTCTCATATTTCACCCCTTCTGCTCCTACAGCTCTGATTTGCTCCTTCCACACTGTCCCTGCCAGACTCCCTGGCCCCCCAGTTTCCCTTTCTTCCCTGCCCTAGCCTCATCCCCTTCTGGTTTGGCGAGGGCAAGCCCTGAGCACCCATTGCGGCTTCCCTCCAGTAGCTCCTCCCTTCCACCAGCTAGGGATGGACTAGCCCAGATTTCTTGGGGAAGGAGCATTCAGTCCTCTCCAGGCTGGGACTTCTGACTGCACCGTGGGCTTTAGGGGCACTGTCTAAATCTACAGGAGGGTAATAAGGAGGCAGAAGCACCCAATGCTGAGGGAAAGATGAAGCCTCTTCTGCGATGTAGCCTAGCTACAGCCCTTTGCCTTGAAGACTCACATTGAGGGCTGGGGAGGAGATTCAGGCTCCAATTCGCCATCCCCAACCTGTAAGGGCCCCAACTTCTCCCAGGTGAGAAATGGACTCGCTCTCCTGCATCATACAATGCTGGGCCAGTGGAACCATCCACTAGCATCACCCACACTGGCCCAGATCCTCAAAGGTACCGAGGCACCTAACTCCCATGGGCATCAATAGGAATTAGGCACCTAAGTAGCACGGAGGATCTGGGCCAGTCTCCTGGGGAGAATCTGTTCCCATCCCTGTGGGATGATAGATGCATGCAGCTCTAGTGGAATCAGCTCAGACTTGCCCTGGGTCAGAGAGGTGACCAGTGATGAGGGAGTAGCAGGGCTGAGACATCTTCCCCCCACCCCCGCCAGCTCCCATGAGCACTGGGTAGACAGCTGAAGCAATCAGCAGTGCTAGTGAGGACCCTTGGCAGTACTTGAGGTGATTTTTCTCCCCCTTTTAGCTGCTACCTTTCCAATGCCTGAGCGTAGCTGAGCTGACAAAGAAGCATTTCCAAGATATTAAGAGTTCAGCAGCTCAGCTGTGCCGGAGAGAAAGCGAGAGCAAGACAGACTATAAATAAAACCTTGAGAAGTGGGAGGCGGCAGCCACAAAGGACGTTGTGAGCCTGCAAGAAAAGCAGGTAGCCTTTGTAGCTCACGGAGACGTCAGGGCATCCCTCAGTGCTGCGCTCAGGGTGGAGTGGCAGAGGAGCTGCAGGGGGACGGGGTATTTTCCCCCCCTTTGATTGTTACAGTTAAAATAAATCCTGAAAGCAAATACTGTGTGGAAGAGACAGGAGAGTGACAACATCAAGAGAACAAAGGGAGGAGGGAGAGAGGCGGGCGGGCGGGCTCAGGGGCTCCTGAAACATTTAACAAACCCATCAGGCTGGAGCAAACGTAAGGACTGGAAAATGTCAATATTAGCTCTGTGCAGCAGCAGGCCCTGGGGACAGGGAGCCAAAGAGAGTGAGGAGGGCTCGGTGAGCGAATTCAGCACAGCTCTCGCGCCTCGGTGTGTAGCGAGGGATATTCCAGCCAACCCAGATGGGGGTGTTTGGTCCAGTCCATCACCCCGGTGGGTTCCAACAGAGCTAAACACTGGCATCACTCTCTCAAGGAGGCACCCACGGGTTTTTTGCTAGCCAGACATCTGATGGGAGAGCAAGGGACAAACCTGAGATCCTCTTCTCTGTGGCAGGTTTTCCTTCTCCCCTGGGCTGCTGCTGATCATCCACGGTGCGCCGGGGAAAGGCCCATCCTGTGTGGCTGGCTGCATCATCAGGAGTAGTATTACAAAAGCACCTAGAACTCCAGCGTGCCAGGTGCTGTACAAACACAGAACAAAAAGCTGGTCCCTGCCCGAAAGAGCTTGCACGCTAAGTACTGGAATCAGCCAGGAGAAAGACCTTGCTGCATAGCTGAGTGTGTTCGGATTTCCCCAGATCCTTGCTGCCTGGCTAATGGGTGCTGGCAGCACGGCAGGTGCACTGAAGGACCAGAAGCAAATGAGTTAATTGGCTGGATTAAAGTTCAGGGAGCAGACTCAAGGGCCAGGCTGACAGAGCTGGGTCTAAGGGATGGGATGCTGTCAGTGCTATCCATAGCAAGGGGCCAGCTCTGCCCTGTAGCCTCGAGCTGGGTGACCCCATCCCTGCAGCGCTGATAGACAGCCCTTCACAGTCAGCACAATGAGAGCAGAGAGTCAGAGGAATTGTACACCTGCCTCTGAAACAAGCAGCTAGCCCCTATTCGATCAGCAACCTCGGTCTGACCCAAGGGGGGGCTGCAGCCTCCTATCTCAGCAGGGAAAGAGACAGAATGAAGGAGAGAGAGAAATGGAGAGGAGAAAGTGGAGGAGAGACAAAGGGAAGCAGAAGACAAATTGGA
This sequence comes from Trachemys scripta elegans, assembly GCF_013100865.1. Lineage (NCBI taxonomy): Eukaryota > Metazoa > Chordata > Testudines > Emydidae > Trachemys > Trachemys scripta. Next base: position 9,036,190 of record NC_048318.1, read on the forward strand.
TGGAGGGATGGAGGAGGAGGAGCAAGAGAAATGACAGATGGAGGAGGGGACAGCGTGAAGAGTGGCAGTAATCGCTCCCCTTAAGCGAGGCTGTGGGGAACTCCTCTCCCCTGGCAATGAAGCCGCTTGCTGAGGTGCTGCCATTTAATTGATGGGGGTGCAGGGAAAGCTGTTCTGACACATGCCAAGAGACTTACAACAGTCTCTGTCACCCAGAGGCAGTGTCTGCTAGCCCGGTACCCAACCACCAGCCAGAGAGAGAAAGCCTTGCATTTGAATACACCTCTCCCTGCCACCTGTATCTCAGACCCACTGGCACAGAATGGGCCCACAGCCTGGCTGCTGTCTCTCCATGGCCTGCCAAAGGCAGCTTCTTCCTTCCCTAGGGCCTGCTTCAGCACCCAGCGAATGTCTACTGTGCCATGGACAGAGTTCAGAGAGATGGTGTCTGCCTTGCCAAGGGGGCTAGAGATGGGATGACCCCACCGTCCTGACCCCATCTTGTGATCTGCAAGCCTGTAGCTAGCCCCTGATCATGTCATACATGCCCCATACCCGCCCTGCCTCTCCTCCCCCCCGACCATGCTCCATGTACACTATGTTAACCCATGTAACATACCAGTTGCCCCAGGCTACCCCTCTCCCTGTCCCTCCAATCACATCTCCCCCTGTTCTTTCTGCACTCACTGCACTAGCTCACACCTACCACTCCCCGTCCTGGGGTTCGTTCCTCTCAAACCATGCTCGTCACAGCTCCTAGCTCCTCCTTACGTCTCGCTCACGCCATCTTTTAACAGTCCTCCCCATGCCTACTGCCTCTCCAGACCCCTATGTGCATTCCCCGCGGACCGGCGTCCGCATCACAAAAACCCACCAGCTCGGCTGGCAACGATGAGACACCTTGTGGCAGGCTCAGCAGACACGTCACGGGCGGAGTGGCTCCTGGACCCGGACCTCCCTCGCTGTCACTCCAGGTGGATCGTCCTGCTCTAAGCTGATGCCTGCTGAAGGGACACTGGTGAGGGGAGGCTTGCCCTGCTATTCCCCATGCTGTACCTGCTCCGTGGATAGATGCAGGGCATCCTTCTCTAGGGCACCCCAGCGACAGCTGTGGAGTAGCTGAGCCCTACAGGATGAGGCAGGCAGCAAGGCATGTCCTCCACGCAGAAGCAGGATGGGCCGGTGGTTGGGCTCACAGCAGCCTGGAGAGTTCAATGATCAAGAAGCATTTTAGAGTCAAGCAGGATGTGCACAGATCTCTAGGGCACGTGGGCTTCTAACCATCTCCTTTCACCATCGGAACCCATCCCATCCCCAGGGGAAAGCCAGCATATGCTGCACCCAGGCATCACATCCTGCTCCATGGAGCTAGTGGGCCGAATCCTTCCACTCTCCCTTTTTTCCAGCTTTGGAAGAGGTGGGGTCTCCCCATGCCCCCGCCCTTGGGTGAGAGAGGCAGGAGGGTGACAGAGCTGGGGAGCAGAACTGGAGCCAGCTCCCATCAGTGCAAGGACTCATGTGGCGGAATCCTGGGCCCCTGGACAGGAACCAGGCCAGGATTTCACCCACACAATCTCCATCATTCCCACCATGCACACAGGGGCGGTGCAAGGAAGTTTCGCGCCCTAGGTGAAACTTCCACCTTGCGCCCCCCCCTCCCCGTTCCGCGGTAGCCCCCTGCCCCCCCCCCCCCCTACGTCGCCCCCCCCCCGGCAGCACCCCCTCCCGGAGAGCCGTGCGGCAGCTCCCCTCCCCAGCTCACCTCTGCTACGCCTCCTGCCCAAGCACACCGTCGCTGCTCTAATTCTACTCCCCTCCCAGGCTTGCAGCGCCAAACAGCTGATTGGCGCCACAAGCCTGGGAGGCGGGAGAAGTGGAGCGGCGACCGCGCACTCGGGGAGGGGGCATAGGAACGCTGTTAAAAAAAAAATAAAAAAAATTGGGGGCACTGCTTTTTGGCACCCCACGCAACCTCCTAGTTTGCCTTAATGGTAGCACCGGCCCTGGGGGTAGTACTTATCTGGCCCTGCCTTTCCCTCTTGTTGGCTGCTGACACAACAAGGGATCCTGGGGGAGGGTGGGAATACAAGTACTCATACCCACTTGTTGACACAGAATATTTCTTTTCTTCCCTCTTTGAGGTGGGGGGCAGACAAGGAGTTTGCCACAGGGTCTTGACTGGACCATTACAGCCTCATTAATGGCTAAAGACACTTTGGAGGGAACTGCTGCAGCCAGAATGTCAATAAGGCTGTGGGATGATTCCTTAAGCTCCTCAATCTCCAGCCCCAGGTTAGCTACTATCCGATTCAGAACATCCTGATGGGCCCTGAAATCATCCTGTGGAAGCGAGCTACTCAGCCCCAAGATGGCCTCATCTCAGGAGGAGGAAGAGAAGGAGGAGGCGTCTTGCACCAGAAGAGGGACTCCTTCCTCTTCCTCAACCACAATGACATCCGCAGGAACCACAACTTGAACATCGGTATTGGTAAAGGAATCATGGTCCGGTGCCAAGTGGGAAAAGACGGTAGCCCGCCTCTCAAAAACCACTGAGTATGATCGATGAGAGGGAGGACCCGGTACCAGGGGAAAAACCCCAGGGTTCCAGTATAGCCAGTGCATAGGCCACTGACCTGTTGGCCAGGTGCTGGTGGGGGATCTTCACAAAGGTCCGATGGTGCATAAGCTGCGCACCAGTGGTGGCCCTTAGGCTGAACGTAGGGTTTCCCTTTGGGCTCAGAAGAAGAGTCCTCCCTCAGTGACCACAGTGGAGCAGTAGCCTTCTCTGCCTCTATTTGGTGCTGGGAGTCCAGGGACCAATGGAGGACCGGAGATGGTTGTGACAGGAGCAGCTTGCCCCTAGAAAGTCTGGGGGGCCTGGTGCAGGGAAGGAGCTCGAAGCTCCATGCTCCTTCCTACTCAAGGACATCATAGCCAGTGGCTGTCCCATCAGAGTCAGGGGAACCGGGAGTGAAAGTAAGTCTCTAGCCACTGCAAAGCCCTCCAGGGTTGATGGAACCACTGGACTGCTGGTGCCACAGTGCCTTATGGGTGTTGGGGTCCCATAGCAGACTCACTCTGAGTGGAGTCAACAGTGCCCCTATAGAACTGGGGGTGGAGGAGTTGGAGGAATGGCTCAACGCAGCTCGCCCTCTGCTGCTTTCCCCATGCTTGTCCTTCTTCTGCATCAGCAAGTGCCCTGTGTTGGTGCGTTACTTTTTGTGCTTCTTCCATGGCACTGGACATGGTGAACGGTGCTAGGAAGAGCACAGTGCTGGAGGAGTGCTTCGCACTGAGGTCAAAGTGCTTGGTGCAAAATCAGAGTGGGTTGGCTCTGAGACTGGCTTCCATTAGGATAGGCTTCAGTCTTATTTCTCTATCTTTTTTGTGTGAGGTCTAAAGTCCCAACAAATCTGGCACTTAGCCTCACATGAGTTACTCCCAAGCATTTCACTCACAGGCCTAGATCTGCTGCAAGAGGCACAAGGTTTGAAGCCCAGGGACTGGGGCATGCCCAGGCCCTGGGGTGAAGAGTCCCTCAATGATAGGGACTATCTATTTACACTAATTCTAACTACAATATCTATATACACTAAAACTGTACTTAAACTAACAAACTATGAATCAGAGTCCACTGAGAAGAAGCCTTGCTGAAGCAAGAAGGGTTGTTCCAGCAACCGTAACGAGAGGTAAGAAGGATCTGAGAGGGTGCCTGGCCAGCGGCGCCCCTTATACCGGTGCAAGAGCCAGCCCCACAAATACCACCAAGGGAAAAATCTCTGGCAACAGTGCACATGGCAGGCACACACCTAATGTGGAATGGACATGAGCAAGCACTCGAAGCAGAACCACAGATAAATGAAGTAAACAATTCTTTGTAACAGTACCTTTAAGTAATGAGCAGATTGTCTCTTTTTCTGACCTCAGGATAGACAAAGGCCTTACAGACCCTAATGATAAAATTAAGTACTCCGGTTTGCTTCCCCTCCACCTCCCCACCTACTTTATATAAAGATTCACTAATGACTCACGAAAAACTTTGGCATTCTAAACAATGCTATATATGTCTTATTTTCCATGGGTCATTTGTACATGTGCACGAAAAACCAGGTGCAGCCTGCAGGCTTTTGGCAAATTCTCATGGCAGCCCTCACTGCTGCAAAGTTTGTGCACGACTGACTTGGGGTACTGAACATGATACACCTATATGAAGTATTTAATACACAATCTCACCTTTTCTTAAAAAAGCACAAATATATGTGAATGAACAAACCTATGTGCAGCGAAGACTTGTCTGTAGTGTTCCATTTTTATACTTCAGTTTGGATAAAAACCAATAAAAAGGCACCTCACATCACTAAAGATACTACTGTTTTACTGTTCTAAAGAAAAGTAGCATCTTAGACACAAAGAAGTAAGTTAAGACAGCAAAACTTTCATCTGGGCTGACAATTTCTATATCAAGTTTCAGCACAAGAATTCGAAACAGGCAAGTCAAATTCTGGAAAAATAAAAAAGTCAGGGTTTATTATGGAAATGCTGGCAGAGCTTTCATTATAATGATACTTGGTGAGACTACTATATTTTAGAATTGTATATAGCACAGCAAGTATGAGGACTAAGTAAAATGTAAAAATGTCTCTGTAGTTTATAACATAAAGGGAGTTCTATGTGGTTCTATAAAATCTGACCGAAATAAAATGTGATTTGATAGGAAAAGAAACTCAGTGCTGTGGAGGAAGAATAGTCTGGAGATCTGCGTCCTGTTATTACACCAACTCTGCCTCAATTTTACCATCTATAAAATGGAGAAAGTACATG